>NC_057799.1:344918353-345218353 GCF_018294505.1 Triticum aestivum
TTTCGGATTGAAATATCTGGCGGCCCCAATTCCAGCCCTGCAAAATCTCTCTTCTCCACCGTCCCCTTCCGCGCCCAGATTGGTCAAATCCCTAATTCGCCGCCAACCCTCGAATCGCGCCTCGTCTTGTCTCTTTCCCCACCGTTCCCCACCTCTGTGTCGGACGACGATGACGAAGACGACGGTCGCGCTTCACCACCGCACCGGAGCTACCTCATCTATGCCCTCGTCCACCGCACCGGGTGGTCCACCGACAAAGTCGGCCGCCGCAACCGACGTGCCTCACAGACACCGAGTTCCACCGCATCAGGTGCGCTTCACCGACGCCGTCTCCCAGCTCACCGGGGCTACTTCACCGAGCACATCGTCGCACCTCCGCCCCCCGAGGCCGTTGGGGCTTCACCAACGGTCTCGTCCACCGCATCGTAGCGCTCCGCTGCCACTCAAGATCTGCATCTGTGTGCGGCCAGCCAACGCCAGCGCATCACCCTCAACGGCTCTGAAGTGACCCACACTCTAGCTAGGCGAGCATGCCCAAACGCCGGCCCGAACTAGGTATCCACACATCACTCCCTTGTGCACTGTTCCGACGATGTTTGGATATCCTTTCACTGCTCTCTTAGCTTACACGCCTATGCAACTCTGACTTTAACTCTTATTTCTTCTGGAGATATCATCCGAAACAAGCAAATCCATTTTTTAGCGAAGCATGACGGCGCTACGGGATCTGGTACACATCCTGCACACCCGTATAACCTTGTAAGTATCTGTCCTCCGGTACAACATCAAGGTCGATTCCTCTTATTTGATCAACCATTCGCCGTGTCAAAAATGCAGAGGGGGATGCTAGGAGCACAAGGCCTGCACATCCAAGCAAGTGGTAACATGGACTTGTACATGGAACATCCCAAGCGCAAGCAGAGCTGCAGTGAGCCTGTACAACGAGCTAGCGTAAGTCCCTGCATTTCATTTAATTCATACTGTCATTCGTGTATGATTTGTGTGCAGTGGCTGATCCACGAATTCAAGTTACCAGGGGCGAACATTTAACTTAAAAAATACGAAGGCACTTGCACTCCGGAAATCAACATAACTTGAGAAATGTGAAGCTACATGCACTTTGAAAACTAGCTAATGATCCAAAGTAGTTCAAATTATAAACACTAAATGATGCAAGCACCAAAAAACACAAAATGCAACATGGTGTACAAGGACTACAAACATGGTCTGTACATGCTTGAATTATTCGTTCTCTGGCTGAAAATATCGAAGTGTAATTGCACGTATAACCAGTGTGCAAACTGCATATCAATATATCTATCCTGCACAAGTATGGCAATAGTTTCAAACAACAGATTAGAAAAGTATTTATGCTATGTTGTCATGATACGGGGACTTTCTGGTAGATGGCCTCGACGTTTCCTCAAGCTATGAAAATGCACTATAATTTGCTTGTCATCAATGCGTGCAAATCTCTGTCTCTCTCAACATAGCAGATCATCATTAGACACTAAATCCTTCAATGAGCTTGCAAAATGCTTGCATTAGATCCCCCATTAGACACTATATGTTCATCACCAGGAGCATGTAAAATGTTTGCATCAAATCCTTCATTAGCAGTCTGTTCATTAGACACTTCAGGCTCAAGAACAACATGAGCTTGTATGTTTGCACCGGAAACTTGATTAGATACATCAGATTCAGTCAGTTCAGTATTGATTGGGGGAGTTATAAAATAAGTAGAAATTAGTTTCATTTTCTCATAGATTCCCTACATACAAGTAGTTTTACAACACCGTCAGGTTTAACTATTGGCCAGAAATTGAAGAGTTGAATTAGATATAATCAGGGATGTGATGTACCTGCTCGTTGCGCATGCTACTCTTGCAAGTTGCGACTGTCCGTTTGCGCAAGCTCGATGCCATGCCCGTGCTGCCGCCACTGCCTCCCACGCAAGCTACACCCAGGGTTGGATCTTCATCTTCTTGTCCTTCCGTTCACTTGAAGCCCGGCGACCGCCCTCCAACGAGGGCGCGAGGAAGTGTTGTGTCGGTCTGTCCAGCGATGGCTAGGTTAGGAGCGAACCAGACTGGAGGCTGGAGCGAATGAATTGGGATTTTTCCTGCTGTCGATCGATATGGGAGGCGCTCGTTTGGGCCGCGAGCCTGCTATAGGGCCTGCCTTGCACTAATGTTATTGGCCCATCCAAATTGAAACATTTTTCTTCATTTTTTACATTGCCAGCTCGTGCATTGGGACGAACAAAACTAGCGTGGGCCAACCTGGATGACTCAAACTAGGTGCACACTTTCCAGCCACCTGAGGCGGCCGCCCATACCAGCCCCTATGGTGGCGTCGCCCCTTTTTGCGTGTATGATTGGATAGTGAAAAATATTCCAGTGGCGCTTTTGATTTACCCACAGAATGGTTGAATTGCTTGTTTCTATGAACTGAGTTCGCCAATAATGTGAAGGATGCCAGTCTTTTCATCCTATTGTAGATTGCTTAGATCTCGATATGCCAAAAGTAATCACATGAAATATACAGTAAAAGCCAGTGTGATGTGTTTGGCTACAACTAGTCTGACTACACGTCCTCATATAACATATCAAGGACACACCATCTTACCAGATTAACCATTCGACTTACCCATGCAGTGTGGGAAGAAAGAAGTATTGGGACTGCGTATCCAACCAATTGATGCCATGGACTCCTTCGTACAACCTTGTAAGCGAAAAAGAAGTTGCAGTGTGCCTGTACAAAGAACTAGCGTAAGTTCAGTTACCTGCTTCTCAGAATTTTAGTTAGCCACTTATTGCAAAATTGTTCAATTACATTGCTTGCCTTAATTTAGTTTGCTACTGATTACATAATGGCACAGCCTGTTAATCATATTGTAGACTGCGCCTATCTATGTGTTTGATACTTACTGTTAAGAATTACCTGTTTGCCTTAACTTAAATATCTACTTATTTGTTTAACTGCTTTACTGCTGCAACAGCGGGTTACAATGATGTTAATAACTACTTTTCAGCATCCAATTGAAACTCTTTAATTCCTTGTTTGTTTAACTGGTTTGCTGTTATAACTCCCAGTTGAGATGTTTTGCTAACTTCAACTTTTCTGAATCCAACCGGAACTTTAATGGCAAAACAGATTAGCCCAAGATCAAAGAACAAGGTCCCCATGGACGTTGCATCATCCCACAGCAGTGGCACCGGCCCAATCGTGCATTATGAATTGCCAACTGCTGATGCTCTAGAGGCTAAACTAGTGGTAGAAAGAGATTCTGCTTCTGCACTTAGAGATGAAGTTGACATGTTGAGGAAGCAAACAGTACAATCACAACCAGTACTCAAGACAACCATTAAATATTTGGTGGATTTCAAAACGAAGCAAGCTGAGACTTACCGGATTGTTAAGGTCCTGAAGGAAAAAAGGAAATTAAATTCCTACTAGGTAAATCATAGGTGAAATGTTCTTTCCATAGTTGAATAACCTTTGTGTTGTCTGTTCATGTAATCAATCAAACCATTTGTTTTAGAGATCACGTAATAATTGTTTTTTGTTTTTTGGTTTGTAATTTTATTTGAGCACAAGTCTGTATCAATTGATAAGACTCGGAGACATTTCATTTGGATTGCTGTGCCAGACCTACAAATATGTCAATCGGGCTGAATGTGCATTCAGCAATAGTAGTAGTATAGATGGACCATAAGTGGCACACATTGGAAAGGGCCAAGATGCTGGCTAAAAAAAGGATGCTGTTGTAGCCCAAAAAAAGTACAGCGGTCTGGTTTATGTATGTTAGTTGATATTATTGATCCATATACTCTATAAGTGTTTATATGTCTATTAGTTATGTACATTCTTAGTTGATTGACTCGGTATTTGAATCTTGATACATCGCTTGTGTACATATCTAAATGGGAGTACACATTATGGTGCGTGTGACATTTGAGTTGGACATGAACTGTTCCAAATATTCGAATTCACCTTAAACCGGATTCTAGTTTCTGAATTTGAGTATCGGCATTTGTAAACAATATTCATATATGACAGTGGAATACATCTTTGTTGTCCTTTTGAAGATATATAAAAACACATAGAATGATTTACAAAGATTCATATAGGAATACAAAATGGATTCGAATTTAGTTGCCAGGGTAAACGTGGATGCTTATTGTCCCAAAATTCGAAAGAAGCAGCAAAATGTCCACTCCCACGTCGGCAGCCCGAAGCCAAGTGTTTGGGAGATGGAAATTACTGTCTACCCATTACACGGACAATCCATCGGCCCGATTTCCACTGCTCTAAATAGGGGTAGGTTAGTAACTTCAATTAGACGTGACACAACCGCCTCTGAGCCCATTCCGACACGGTGGGCGTCAAACATGGGCGGCAAAACTCATTTGATTCAAGCTCGTCCGAAAGACCTCTGTTTCTCCCTCCATTCCCCATTCATACACGGTGGGCGGCAAAACAAACTCGACTCGGCCGATTTCGATGTAGGCAAATATTTTCAATAGGGGCAGGTTTGTAACTTCACTCAGACGTGACACAGCCGCCCTACCTGTCAGCCCCGTTCATACACCGTGGGCGCCAACCATGGGCGCAACCACCCTCTCCTCGCCCGAAATCGCTCTGGGCAAATATTGGCGAGATGCGAGATTACCGTCCTATCCCCAACCGACGAGACGTCCAAATTTTAAACAGGGGCTAAGTTCATAACTTTCCTATATTTCAGACAGGCGCGTCCCAAAAACATGGTTCCCCGTACCTCTCCCTCCATTTTCCCATTCATACACCGTCCGTGCTATAACACCCCATCCCCACACCAGCCTCCGTCCGCCACCCCATCCATCGCCACCGTCCTCCACCACATCCATCGCCACCGTCCTCCACCATGCTGGAGCACCTACCAAGACCGCGTCGTCCACTGCTAGAGATGGACGTTTCTCATGCACGGCGACGGACCATTAGCCTTGCATCGCGTCCTCTCGCTTCATCGGCGTTGTCGTCCTCTTTGCCGGGGCCGCTCACACGACCTTCTCTTCCACCGCAACGGGACTTATCCCCCGATGCACCCGTCTACCGTCGCAGATCTGCTTCAACGCCACCGACAGCCATCGCACCCCTGATGCCTACACGGCGCCGTAAGAGAGGTGGTACTTCATATCTCCTCAACTTTTTGATCTCAACCAGAAAATAGATCTTAACTTGGTTACTCTACTTTCTTTTCAGCTCTTAGAATTTAGTTCTTAGTTCGAAGCAAACAATGGATGCTAAATATCATTTCTCCGGTTTGCAGCTTCAAATCTGCCATGGCACAGCCATAATACAGTTTAATTGATCATGTTGGATCCGTGGTGGTTTCTTTAATAGAAATCGGAGGGGAAACCCTCTTTTGCTAAAAAAATATGCTTATAGTTTCCCCCTTTTATGATCACTATATGATCAGAATACGTGCTTCGTGTCATAATAACACTGCTCCACCCATCAAGCTAAACAAGCTTAGTTGTTCAAATACGAATCTGATATTATTAAAATAGAGTTTTTTAATTGGTCAGCTAAATGTTCCTAAATTAGTTTCGAAAATGCATGTTCGCCGCTCAGGTGTGTATCTCTACAGCGTGCCCACGGTGGGCCGGCCCACCCTGGGATTTTGGGTCGTCCCAGGCCCCGATTCCCCTCTGTTCTGCTGCGCGCTTCCGATCTCTACTCGCCCCCAGCCGCCTGCCTCGCCGGCGACTTGCCGTCCCCAGACGGCATGACTCTAGGAGGAGACGCCGGACTAACAGAAGGCCAGGAGCCGCTCTCCCAACAGCGTCACTGCTGCCCGGGCGCGCCGCCGTGCCTACCTTCCCAGTCCGTTCAGGGCTCAGGCGTGCAACACCCACCAAGCCAACCCGATTTATCCTGAGATACGTCCTCAACACTCAGCAGCCACTCCTCATCACCCATTTTCTAATTGATTCATTACTCATTAGGCAGGACTGTCATTAGGGTTTGTTGTGTGCTCAGTGCTACCTACACTTAATGGTTCGGATGTATTTCGGTAATCTTTAGTACCTCTAAAGTTCACAGGGTTTTAAAAATTCCGGCCCTCGGAACAGAAACTAGTCATTTTGGATTGTTGGTCGTAGTGACATTGACCCAGATTACTACTGCAAGCCAGGTTTGTTGACAATTTTACTTGTCTGTCTTACTCATTCGATATAATATCCAATTATTCATGTCGATTAGTTGCAAACAATAAGTGCTAGACAAACTTCTTCATTCAGATTTTGGATGGTCTCTTACTGCAGTTACAATTCTGCATACTTGTCCTAGTAAGCTCACAAGTAAATGATTGATTCACTACATCTATGCTTGCCTTGTCATATTTGTTGTCAATATTCTTTTAGGGTGGACCACCCTGTTTCTAAATACTGGAACCGTAGACATGAGTGAATAGTATTTCTCTATGTGATCTCTTCCATCATGTGTGGGTAACGAACACTGCATTGTATAGAAAGAAAGTGTCATTTCCAGCTTTTACATAGGTTTCGATCTTTTACATGGAATACAATCTGCCTACTTGCTTTGTGTCGCACTACCAACACTCCACCCTTGAAGCTAAACATTATGCCACTCATAATTGCTTAGTTTATTTGTTCAAATACGAATTTCATATGATTCTAATGTTCCTACTTCAGTTTTGAAATGTGTGCCTGCCTGTTATAGAGACATAAGGGGTTTGTATTTCTGTGTGTGGTCTGGTCAGCACGGTTGGGGAGGTGAACTTTGCATATGCAGGGGTTTATAGGGAGACACTCTCCGAGTTGAATCTGCAATGCATTCCATAGATAATCTGACTACTTTTTATGTTTTCATGAATCTCAGATTCTGAACAGCATCATAATGATTATGAGCTTGCGCGCATGAAAAGAATAAAGCAGAACAATGCCATGGCTGTCAAACTTGGCATTAAGGGACTGAAATCAAGTCTGGATGCAATGCAATGCAAACGCTCTCCACCTACAGATTCATGCTCAGAATATGATCCTAACAGTGATTCTGAGCTAGAGGGAGACCTAAGTCAATGTAGCTCCCTAGTGGAGGAGTCAGAGGAAGATGCCCTATCTTATTCACCCATCAAGGTACTTGCTCTAACTTTCCAAGGTTACATTGCTCGCACATATCTTGCAACTGATGCTTTGCATTGCTTCTACTTTGTTGAACTGCCATTAGCTTAGTTTACACATCGTGTATGTGAATACGCCCTGCCTATCCATTTTCCGTACATATTCCATCTGTCATCATACCATATTTATCCATTCAAATGTTGTTCTTGTGTATCAGACGTTCAAAAGGAAGAGGGCGATTGCTGATCGTGGAGGAGCACAAGCAAAGTATTTGGAAAAGGTAGTGGCACCTGATAAATCAAATAGCCCATTAGGTGTAGTTGCAATATCACCTGACCCACAAAATACCCCAACTCTAGCAGACTCTAGCCCTACTACACTGATCATTTCTGATGCCCCAACTCAGCAGACCCCAACTACAGCAAACAGTATGATTATGCCAGTTGACATAGCACCAGCTGTACGACGCAAAACCCCCATTCCAGCAAAGAGTACACCAAATCCAGTTGCCAAATCCCTTTTCGAACGAGAGAGAGCCCCAATTGCAGCAAATAGGACCCCTGTTCCATTTCTTCCCAGTTTAGAAGACGAAGCTTATGTTGTTCTCAGGAACTTTGTGCGCATCTTTCCTTCATGGAAAGATTATACCGCAGACACAGAACAATTTCCAGTCTTCCTCCGCAACTTACGCATAAGTAATGTACTAATGTTATTCATGGTCATTACTGCATATGTTTCTGCTGACAGAAGACACAAGATTTCATTCTTTTAAATAGGCGAGGAGCAAACTGGATTGTGATGAAGAGCAAGGATTGGTTGCGCTTTTCAAGCACTCATTGATGAAGTATCGTTCCTACCTGAGGCAAGCGCACTTCGATGGCAAGCCTCTGAACGAAATTTCTGTAAAGTCTTCGGTGCTACATTTATCCGACGGTGACTGGAATAATCTTGTTACACATTGGTCTCGGCTGCAGCGTAAGGTACTGTCTATGATATCACATCACAATTTGAACTACATTTCTGCATTTGCCTTAATGTCTCACTTGTACGAAAACTGTTAGCAGAAGAACATTCGTTCTCAAGGGACCACAGAATCTCGCAACTATACTGCACACTGCTTTGCTCTTGTGAGTACCTCTTGCCCTGTATGACCATACTTACTTTCATAGCTGTTTGATTATGTAGCATCACTGCACATGTTAGCCTCGTAATCATCCATTTGGTGGACATTATAAGATCCGTATGGACTCTTACATAAATTTAGAATCAACCCAATGCTTTTGAAGAGGTTTAGCTTTGCAGTCCTCTTGTAAGGACTGAACGTGGTCTATCACTTTACTTACATTAACAGCTACTCCCTCCGTCCCATAATATAAGAACGTTTTGTACAGTACACCAGTGTTCAAAACACTCTTGTATTATGGGAAGAGGGATTGGTTCATTTTGTAGCATTCTGCATCTTATCTCCCTCGCCCACCATTTACTAAAAAAGATCAGATCTATATTTAATCTTACCAACAAGTAGAATACACAGACAATGCCAGTGCATAACTGTAGCCCATTGCTCTTGTCAGTACATTTTGTCCTGTAACGCTTGTACTTCCAGGGATTGGTAGTTGATTATGTAGCATCAATCTGCATCTTATCTTCATTATCCTCTATCCCTTCCAGTATTATCATATCTATAATTACTCTCTACAAAATGTAGAGTACAGGCAATGCTTATGAAGAAGATTCTGTGCTGAAATTCTTGAGTTATCCTTCCCTTGACATGGAGAAGGGCATTATAAAGCCGGTGTTAACTGTTAATGTAAGTCAGTCCTTCTAAAGCCTTTATCCTTAACTGCTGTTTAATTTGCTCATACTCCCTATCGTTTACTACTGTTTAGTTTGCTGTTTCTACCAAAATGCATGTTCGTAAGAATCGTAAGTTCTAAGTTTTACTTGTAAAACCAAATTCCTTATTCATACCATGCACATTACTTAATACTCCCTATATGTATGCTTGTTTTTGTGGATCTATAATCCAGTGTGTGGTGAAGCAGCCCATGTTTGCGCCTTGTCATCTCCTGTTTTATCTTACTGATGTGGCTGATGATATGAACAACATGCCATGCACATTATCCAAAATAGATACAATGATTTTCTTTGCCCTTCATCTATGATTGTTATGTTGACATGGTAATCCAGTAGTGTGGTGAAGCTCCCCGCATTATGAACAATGCCAAATTATGCTATTGATATTTTGAACTTACTCTTTATTTTCTAATTTGAAATTGGATAGAATTGACAGAATAGTTATCATCTTTGTTTATACACGTGCAAAACCTGTCATCTCTCTGCTTTGTTTCAGGGTGATATGCCTGATGGCATGCACAAGTCTACTGAAGGCTGTGAGACAAACCCAACATATACTGCAGCAAAGAAGGCAAAACATCTTGAAGATAGCGAGACAACCCCAAAGTCTTGTCTTGATGCAGTGTTCAAGTTACTTGAGACTAATAGTCAGACAAGCTCACAGAATTCGTTGTCTAAATCAGTTCGACTTCTTCAGTCCCAAGTTCTAGCAGAAAGGCATTCTGCAAATCAACTTCGACTTGAAGTCCTATATCTAAGAAAGATTGCGGAGAACACCAATGAGAACCTCATCGCTAAACAGCTACACCTAGAAGCTATGACCGACATGCTAGGCCGGTCTCACAGCCTTGCTCAGCAGCTTGCGCAGCAGTTCCCCCGCAAGGCTAACCTTTCTTGAACTGTTTTGGAAGTGGTCTCGGTTCAGTATTATTTTGTTACGCTACAATGGTGCCCAGTTTTTGTAATCTGCTTCTTCGTTGCGCTTTATGATCATTGGTGGCGAACTTTGATGCCCAGTGGATGTAATATGTGTAATAGCCGTGAAAGCCTAGCATAAGTTGCTTGCTTATTTATTTCCTTGTTGTCTTGTTTATTTGTTTGCTTGTAGTCAATGCAGTTTTCTTTTTCCGCGGTTTGCTAGTGGCTGCAATAACCTATTTTTTAAAACTAGGCCACAATAACCATGGGCTAATATTTACTGCAGTGACACTGGGCCTCCTACGGGCCGTAGAAACAGTGGGCCTTCTATGGGCCGTAGAAACAGTAGGCCTTCTACGGGCCGTAGAAACAATGGGCCTTCTACGGGCCGTATCATCAATGGGCCTTCTACGGGCCGTATGATCGATTGGCCAAACATGGGCCAATAACAGGCCACATTATGGCCGTAAACGGGCTAGAGTTGGAATCGTCCATTCATGGGCCGACCATAACGGGCCATCATTAATAGGCCGTATTTGATGACGCTATGAAAACGGCCCAATGTATTAACGGACCACAAACGGGCCGACTGTAACCACGGGCTGAATTTGGCCCACAAGCAGAAAATGACAGTAACGGGCCATAAGTAAACGAATGTTGGAAATGAGCCCAAGAATAAATGGGCTCTGAGAAGGCCGAAAGATAACATGGGCTGGAAACGGCCCAACGGAATAACGGGCAGTTAATGGGTATAAAGTGATACACTGTTCATTACGGGCTAGTTTCACCACGGGCCGTTAATGGGTGTAAAGTGATACACTGTTCATTACGGGCCAGTTTCACCACGGGCCGTTAATAGGCCAAGAGTTACATAGGGCCTCATATGGGCCGAAAGACGTCATGGGCCATACATGGGCCAGAAGTGAAAATGGGCTGGAATCATATTGGATGGCCCAGATGACGCTACTGGGCCTAATTCGGATAGGGCGTAACGGGCCTTGGGTTAGCGGGCTGTAAATGGGCTATATGCGAACAGGCCGTTAACAGGCTTTCCATGGGCCGGCCCGCCACCTTTTGACCAAGTCAAACGGGCCGGTCTTTTCACAGGAATGGGCCTCTGTTGGGCCGTGCCACGTGTCGATGTATCATAGGCGCCTTCTGTCCAATGAGTGGATGACATCTGTCCCAACAATGAGCCCACACGTGTTTCCTCCAGCCAATGATGATTTTACACGTGGAAAATCCCCATTGGTCGGGGCTGTTAACGGGTTATCGGATCCAAACCCGACCCGATAGCTTAATGGCGTTCCGTTATGGTGGATGCCACATGTCGGTCACCCTTGACGAAAGCACTTCTGTGACGCGCGCTTTATCGTCATGGAAGTGGACACTTCCGTGATGATAATTTTGGTAATGTCATGGAACACTTCTACGACAGCACAGGTATGACTATCTCGATTCGGTCATAAATTTGTCAAGGATGTACATGCATGAAAAAAAACACGACCTACTGTGACAAACACGTATCATCACAGAAGTGTATTTTTTTTGTAGTGAACGCCCAAGTTTTTAACCCCCTGGTAGCCAAGGTGGGCAACAAGGTCATGCCTTGGCGTGGCTGCTACAACACCCAGGCCGGGAAAGTTAGTCTCATCAATGTGTGCCTCTCTTCCCTCCCAATCTTCACCATGGGCTTCTTTCTTCTTTCGTTGTGTACTCACGCTGGTTTTGACAAACACAGAGGCGCCTTTTACTAGAACTCGATCGATAACAAGAAGAAATATAGGCTTGTCAAATGGAAAATCATGTGTAGACCTGTAGGATCGACAGTATGTCTAGAGGGGGGTGATTAGACTACCTGACCAAATAAAAATCTAGCATTTTCCCAATTTTAAGTCTTGGCAGATTTTTAACAACTTAGCACACGTCAAGCAATCAACCTACACATGCAAGTCTAAGAGTATAGCAGCGGAATGTAAAACATTGCATATGAAGGTAAAGGGAGGAGTTTGAAGGGAGGAAACGCAATGTAGACACGGAGATTTTTGGTGTGGTTCCGATAGGTGGTGCTATCATACATCCACGTTGATGGAGACTTCAACCCACGAAGGGTAATGGTTGCGCAAGTCCACGGAGGGCTCCACCCACGAAGGGTCCACGAAGAAGCAGCCTTGTCTATCCCACCATGGCCATCACCCATGAAGGACTTGCCTCACTAGGGTAGATCTTCATGAAGTAGGCGATCTCCTTGCCCATACAAACTCCTTGGTTCAACTCCACAATCTTATCGAGGCTCCCAAGTGACACCTAACCAATCTAGGAGACACCTCTCTCCAAAAGGTAATAGATGGTGTGTTGATGATGAACTCCTTGCTCTTGTGCTTCAAATGATGGTCTCCCCAACACTCGACTCTCTCACACAGATTTGGATTTGGTGGAAAGATGATTTGAGTGGAAAGCAACTTGGGGAAGGCTAGAGATCAAGATTCATGTCGTTGGAATGGAATATCTTGACCTCAACACATGAGTAGGTGGTTCTCTCTCAGAAAATGTATGCTGGAAGTGTAGGCATGTTCTGATGGCTCTCCTCATGAGTGAAGAGTGGGTGGAGGGGTATATATAGCCTCCACACAAAATCTAACTGTTACACACAATTCACCAAACTCGGTGGGACCGAATAAGAAAACTCGGTCAGACCGATTTAGTTCAAAATGTGAACGTTAAGATTTTTGGTGGACCGACATGTCAACTCGGTGAGACCGATTTCATTAGGGATTAGGGCATAACGTAATCTTGGTAAGACCGATTACACAAACTTGGTAGGGCCGACTTTGGTAATAAGCTAACCAGAGAGTTGGTCAGGCAAACTCGGTGGGACCTATTCGCTCATCTCGGTGAGACCGAAATGTTACAAAGGGGGGACAGAGAGTTTGCATTGCGAAATCGGTGGGACCGATCGCTCATCTCGGTTGGACCGAAATGTTATGAAGGGAAACAGAGAGTTTGCAACCCCATCTCGGTGAGACCGAGATCCCTATCGGTGAGACCGAAGTGACTAGGGTTTGTGGCAGTGGCTATGTCAAGTGAACTCGGTGGCGCCGGATAGAATAATTCGGTGGGCCGAGTTTGACTTTTGATTTGGAACATATGTGGATATGAGAAAGTGGTTTAGGGTTTTTGGAGCATATCACTAAGCATTTTGAGCAAGTAAGCTATTAAGCAAAATCTCATCCCTTTTAATAGTATTGGCTTTTCCTATGGACTCAATGTGATCTTGGATCACTAAAAGTAATATGTAAAGTCTTGAGCTTGAGCCAATATGTGTCCTTAGCATTTTGAGGGGTCCACAATTCTAATCCATGCCATGCCAATCATTGAACTTTCCTGAAATATTTATCTTGAAATAGCATTCGCTCAATTAGCTATATGTTGTTAATAATTACCAAAACCACCCAGGGATAGTTGCACTTTCAATCTCCCCCTTTTTGGTAATTGATGACAACATATAGATCAAAGCTTCGGCAAATGATAATAAGATTGAAATACATCGTCGCTTTGAGAAGTATGTGATAAGCAAGAGCTCCCCCTAAATTTGTGCATTATTTAAAATTTGCTTTTGAATGCAAATGCACAATCGATTAGGATCATGGGTTACTCTTCCATGTCACATACATCTTTGTGGAGCGCTCAAAATTATAGAAATTAAAAAGCATGCACTCATCACCAAGCAAAGTGAATGATCATATAGGGAATATAAGAGATAATATCATCCAAGCAAGCATTAAAGTACCATATGATCAAACACATGATCATACAAGTATCTCACACAAGGACATAGAGTATCAAACAAGCACACAATAAAGTTCAACCAAATAGCAAGAGAGACAAAGAAGCAAAACACTCTCTCTCGAAGCCTATGATCTATACAATCCCCCTTTGGCAAAAAGTTACCAAAAAGTTCGAAAATGCATTGTGCTATGCGTCTCTCAGGCTTGGTCTTCGGGAGGTGGTGTAGAGAGAACTCCAAGGACGAAGGCATCAGTTGATGTAGTTGGAGCTGATGGAGTGGCTGCTGGAGGTGGAACTGAAGTTGTTGCTGCTGGTGCAGATAAAGTAACTCTTGTATCTGGCACCGGCACTGCAGCTGACCTCTGACCTCTTGGCACTCACTGAAAAGCATCTGTAGTACCTTGTCCTCTTTTCTCCTCTGCTTCCTCCTGGAGCTGCTCAACTGCTGTCTGAATCTCAGTGACCTTCAGATCAAGATCATAAAACTTGGTCTCTATGATCCTCTCCAAGCTCTCCTGATTCTGAGTCAGGGTAGCCAAGCCCTTCTCAATCCTCAATGTAGCTTGAATCAGATAGGCTAGTTGATCTTGTTTGCTCTTGAGGAACACTTCAGATGCCTCCTCAATACTTGGCATCTTTGCAGCTTTCTCTGCCCTTGCCTTAGCTCTCTTCTATTGTGCTTGCACTGATGAAGGTTCATCCCCATTCATCACAACTGTGTTATCTTCAAAATCTGGGTGCAAGGGTAAATGCTCCTTGTCCAACAAGCTTGTCAACTCCACAAGCTTTGAGGCTTTCATGTACACCTGGGAAGTGATCTTCATTCTCATCAATGAATTCCCAATCAACCCACTTCATATCACAGACAATTGGCTTCTTGTCAAGCAGAATGGTCTCATAGAAATCTTGTTGTTCTTTGGTGTGGAACCTGTAGTCAACTGCAGTCCTCCTCCTCACAGCATAGGGATCAGACTGTCTCCACAATCTCAGTCCTGCATCCTTCCTGATGTGCATGTCCTCAGCCACTGGATGAGTGTCATTGTGGTCTGGAATCTTTGGTTTCAGTTTTCTCAACACTTGGATTCCATCTTCTTCTTCTTCAACTTCAGGCACTAGGGCCTTGTTCTTCTCTTCAGCAAGAATGTTTCTGGTGCTTCTCTTTGGCTTAGAAGGCTTCTGAGCTTGAGCTGTTGCTTTGGGAGCAGTTTTGGGCTTTGATGGAGCAGCCCCTGACTTGATTGCATCTCCCATAAGTTTTTGGGACTTGGGTGCTGGTGCATCCTCTTCCTATTCTTCTTCATCAGAATCTCTCACCATGGTTGATTTTCCAAGTACTTTTGCAGTTGTGGTTCTTGCCCTTTTCTTCTTCTTGCCACCAGCCACATCATCATCTGACTGTTCTATAGTGAACTGCATGGTTTCTCCTATCGGAACTTTCCTTGGCTTGTATGTTGGCACTCTTTTGGCAGGAACCTTTTTGTGCATACCAGGCTTAGTTGCAGCTGCAGCTCCATATTCCTTCTTCAGCACTTCTTCTTGGAGCTCACTTCTTCCTCAACAGCCACATAATCCTCATCCCCGGAATCTAAGGTTTTCTTCTTCCTTGATCTGGTGGCTGCTTTGGGAAAGTTAGTTGGTGTGCTCCTGCTGCCCTCATCATAGCTGCTTGAGGGACTAGTGCCCTCACTCCTTTGCACTTGCTCTTCAGTTCTGTTCTGGCTGTCACTCTGGTCAGACATCTTGGCAAGCAAACTGACAGCAAACCCTGTGAATAGATATAGATGAGGTAGAATAGATGAGCATCACAAAGTGCAGAGTTTTTGCAAAACAGATGAGTCAAAAACTTAGTTTTAGTTCTCCACAGAAAGCATTTCGGAGCTACCGATTTGTTAAACTCGGTAACACCGAAGCAACTTTTGGAACCTAAACTAGTGAACTCGGTCAGACCGAGTCACAGTTCGGTGGCTCCGAGATTGCTAGGGTTTCACAGAGAGTTGAACTCAGTCACACCAATTTGCAATTTTCGGTCAGACCAAAAAGCGCATGTGCAATGGCCTAAGCCAAATCGGTGAGATCGATTTCTACAACTCGGTCGGTCCGAGATGAGTTCGGCAGAAATCTAACCCTAAATTTTCGAATCAAACCTAACCTAAAGGATGTTTTCTCTGGATAGATTGTTTTCATACGTGGTAATGATCATGGCAAAGCAATGTGCTAGGAATCTAAGTAAGGAAATAGCACAAAGTATCGAACCCATACCGTAGTTTGGCGGGAGTTCGCTACGGCGACAACGGCGGAGTAGAATTCCATTGACGGTGACAGAAACCAGCAGCGGGAGGTCGCTGGCGGCGAGGAGACGATCCAGAGATCCGAGGAGGCAGAGCAGGATACGCGCGGGCTGAGGGCTTTTGAAGAAATTTCCAAAATCTCACCCGTGGATATATATATATATATATATATATATATATATATATATATATATCCCGACCCTGTCGGTGTGACCGAGTGGAACAACTAAGTGGCACCGAGATGCAGAATCGCAAGCGGTTACTGCAACTCGTTGTGACCGAGGAGTTCAAATCGGTTGCACCGAGATGCAAAACCTAGATCAACTTAGTGAACTCGGTGTGACCGAAGTGGATGACTCGGTCATACCGAAATGCACAAAGAGGTTTTGGAAGTTTAATCCTATGACGAATCGGGGACTCCGAGTGCTCCTCACATAGAGTGGTTCGAATCTGACTTGATCAAACTTTGTGATGTAGCATGAATAGAGTTTGAGACGAGAAAAGCATAGATAGCTAGAGGGAGTTCTTAGGCATTCTTGTCCATCCATTTGGCAAAAGAGAAAAAGCCAAACAATCAAAGCAACAAATGGATGTCCTCAAATGAGTAAAATATGCAATCAGCATGCTCACACAATAAAGTGGCAAATGAAATATGTGACAAAGCATGCACAAACACTCTAGCATCTATCAAGCAATTGGCGATGACTAGGTCATCTATATATGAGTATATTGACTTAGGAGTCAAATGAGAACATTTGATCATAGGTCATACTCATCGTTTAAGCACAAGTGGGGTTACCACTTTTACATAAAGCATTGTTGTGTTCACACCATTAGAGTTGCTTTAGCTCAATTGATTTGAGTAAAGCTCCCCCTAGATGTGGCATCCCCCCTAAGAGGGATGAACTAACCTTGGGTTTTGTCGATGATGACTTAATGTAGGTGTTGAAGATGTGGACGCTCAATGTTGATGTAGATCATTCGGAGCAATTCATTGGAGTGAGTTGCACTTTCAATACCTACACGGGTTAGTCCCACAAGGAAAAAACAAGGATATCCATAGACATAGAGTGATGTACACACAAGATGATGTCCATGAAAACATTAGGTTACCTTGTCCCTTGTCTTACCAACAAGAGGGTTGGTGACTCCTTGAACTAGTGCAAGATGTGGAAGTTGTTTGCACATGTTCTCACCAAGATGATATGAGTAAAATATGTTGGCGGAGTCACCCTCGAGAACTCTCTAGTTCTTCTTCTTCGGGATCCACATCATCTTGATGGGAATCCTTGGAGTTGTAGTCGTACTTGATGAAGTAGAACTTGATGTAGTCTTGGGAACCCACTTGACCAAGGCCTTAGGAGCTTCTTCAAATGCATCAATCTCCTCTTGAAGCTTGTCCTTGCCTTTTTGCATGTGGTCTTGTGGTGGAAGATCATCTTGAGCTTGTGTCCCTTGAAAAGAAGTAGGATCATACTTCTCTTGTTAAGGAACAAACTTCGTCCTGGGGTATTGATCTTCTTCCCACTCAACTCCATTGGCATTGAACTTTCGTTCAAAACCAACACCTTGATTCTTCCGGTGTCTTCCTTGCTTGCATACAATTTCCTCAAATTGCTTACTCCCGGCAAGGCTCTTGTAAACACCTTTCTCTGTAATTCCCTTCAATAAGCTATTTTCTTGCTCAAGTGTAACTTGGCTAAGAGAATCATTAGTGGAATCAAGAGAACTACTAGAAGCAACAACATTGGATTTAACATGATTATTGTTACTACTAGAAGAAGAATCTTTCTTACTCTTGTTACTAGATTTAACTTGTGGCATGTAAGTAGACAAGAGTAAACGCTTGGCAATGTAAGAAGAACTTTTCTTGCGAAGATCATCATTGATTGCTTTTAAGAACCCATGCTCTTGCTCAAGGTTGAGCTTTTCAAAGCGTAACTTTTCATGAGTCTTTAAAAGTTCTCGATGATCTTCCAAGGTAGTTTCATGAGCTAACTTAAGAGTTTTTAGTTCTTTAGTTAGACGCTCAATCTCCTTCTTATCATCATCATTCGTTTTATCTTGATTATCATGATTAATAGCAAGTTCATCATAGTTTTCATCACTAGAGTTGTCAACAAGTAAATCATCATCACCTAGCAAATCATCTTCATCACTATTGAAATCAACATACTCGGGGTGTGATACCTTTAGGCCTTTATCCATGAAGCATCTTCCAATTCCTTCATTTGGTGAATCTAATAGTTCGTAGGAGTTGGTTGAAACAAGCGCTAGACCGGCAACACCTTCATCTTGAGTATATTCGGAGTCGGAGTGATAACTTCTCTCGGAGAGATGGTCGGAGTCGGAGCCGGATACCCATTCACCAACAAGAGCTTGATGTCTTCGTTTTGTGTAGCTCTTTGATGATTTGTCCTTCATTTCCGAATCCTTTCTTCTACGAGAAGTTCTTCATTTATAACGATCATATCTACTCCTCCTTTCTCTAGGTGGTGATTCTTCTCTTCTACTTCTCCTTTTGGGTGAATCTTCTCTTCTTTTGTAGGGAGCCGTACACTCATTGGAATAGTGTCCGGATCTTCCACAATTGTAACAATTACGTTCATGACTCGAAGGTCTTTTGTCATTGTAGGACCTTGACTTGGAACTTCTTTCCTTGCTTCTACTCTTGTAGAACTTGTTGAAATTCTTCACCATTAGGCTCAATTCCTCATTGAAGGTTTGTTTCTCACTTGAAGATGTGGGAGCATCACATGAGGCTTTGTAAGCACCACTTGACTTGTTGTGAAGCTCTTCCTTATCCTTGAGTGACATCTCATGAGCAACAATTCTTCCGATGACTTCCGTAGGCTTGAGATCTTTGTAATTGGGCATCATTTGGATCAATGTGCACACGGTATCATATTTTCCATCCAAGGCTCTTAGGATCTTCTTGATGATGAATCTATCGGTCATCTCTTCACTTCCTAAGCCGGCAATCTCATTTGTGATGAGAGCAACCTAGAGTACATTTCAGCGACACCTTCACCATCCTTCATTTTGAACTTGTCAAGTTGACTTGGAAGCACATCCAATTTGGATTCCTTGACAGAGTCGGTACCCTCGTGCATATCAATCAAAGTATCCCAAATTTCCTTTGCATTCTCAAGACGGCTGATTTTGTTGAATTCTTCGGGGCACAATCCGTTGAAGAGAATATCACAAGCTTGAGCATTGTATTGCAGCATCTTCAACTCTTCCGCGGTAGCTTCACGGTTTGGTTCTCTCCCATCAAAGAATTCACCTTGCAAGCCAATACACACAATAGCCCAAACGGCGGGGTTATGTCCAAGAATATGCATTTTCATTTTATGCTTCCAACTTGCAAAATTAGTACCATCAAAGTAGGGACCTCTACGGCGGTAATTTCCCTCGCTAGATTCCATACTCTCCTAGGTTGTGAAACCAAGGCTATGATCACCAAAAGCTATGGAAATCAAGGCAAATGGAGACCAAAGCTCTGATACCAATTATAGGATCGAAAGTATGTCTAGAGGGGGTGATTAGACTACTTGACCAAATAAAAATCTAGCCTTTTCCCAATTTTAAGTCTTGGCAGATTTTTAACAACTTAGCACACGTCAAGCAATCAACCTACACATGCAAGTCTAAGAGTATAGCAGTGGAATGTAAAACATTGCATATGAAGGTAAAGGGAGGAGTTTGGAAGGAGCAAACGCAATGTAGACACAGAGATTTTTGGCGTCGTTCCGATAGGTGGTGCTATCGTACATCCACGTTGATGGAGACTTCAACCCATGAAGGGTAACAGTTGCGCGAGTCCACGGAGGGCTCCACCCACGAAGGGTCCACAAAGAAGCAACCTTGTCTATCCCACCATGGCCATCGCCCACGAAGGACTTGCCTCACTAGGGTAGATCTTCACGAAGTAGGCGATCTCCTTGCCCGTACAAACTCCTTGGTTCAACTCCACAATCTTGACAGAGGCTCCCAAGTGACACCTAACCAATCTAGGAGACACCACTCTCCAAAAGGTAATAGATGGTGTGTTGATGCTGAACTCCTTGCCCTTGTGCTTCAAATGATAGTCTCCCCAACACTCAACTCTCTCTCACAGATTTGGATTTGGTGGAAAGATGATTTGAGTGGAAAGCAACTTGGGGAAGGCTAGAGATCAAGATTCATGTGGTTGGAATGGAATATCTTGACCTAAACACATGAGTAGGTGGTTCTCTCTCAGAAAATGTATGCTGGAAGTGTAGCCATGTTCTGATGGCTCTCCTCACGAGTGAAGAGTGGGTGGAGGGGTATATATAGCCTCCACACAAAATCTAACCGTTACACACAATTCACCAAACTCGGTGGGACCGAATAAGAAAACTCGGTCAGACCGATTTAGTTCAAAATGTGAACGTTAGACTTTTCGGTGGGACCGACATGTCAACTCGGTGAGACCGATTTCATTAGGGTTAGGGCATAACGTAATCTCGGTAAGACCGATTACACAAACTCGGTAGGACCGACTTTGGTAAGAAGCTAACCAGAGAGTTGGTCAGGAAAACTCGGTGGGACCGATTCGCTCATCTCAGTGAGACCAAAATGTTACGAAGGGAAAATAGAGAGTTTGCATTGCGAAGTCGGTGGGACCGATCACTCATCTCGGTTGGACCAAAACATTACGAAGGGAAACAGAGAGTTTGCAATCCCATCTCTATGAGACCGAGATCCCTATCGGTGAGACCGAAGTGACTAGGGTTTGTGGCAGTGGCTATGTCAAGTGAACTCGGTGGCGCCGGATAGAATAATTCGGTGGGGCTGAGTTTGACTTTTGGTTTGGAACATATGTGGAT
Organism: Triticum aestivum; assembly: GCF_018294505.1. NCBI lineage: Eukaryota > Viridiplantae > Streptophyta > Magnoliopsida > Poales > Poaceae > Triticum > Triticum aestivum. The sequence continues at coordinate 344,939,186 of NC_057799.1, forward strand.
ATGAGAAAGTGCTTGAGGGTTTTTGGAGCATATCACTAAGCATTTTGAGCAAGTAAGCCATTAAGCAACACCCCATCCCCTTTTAATAGTATTGGCTTTTCCTATGGATTCAATGTGATCTTGGATCACTAAAAGTAAAATGTAGAGTCTTGAGCTTGAGCCAATATTTGTCCTTAGCATTTTGAGGGGTCCACAATTCTAATCCATGCCATGCCAATCATTGAGATTTCCTGAAATATTTATCTTGAAATAGCATTAGCTCAATGAGCTATATGTTGTTAATAATTACCAAAACCGCCTAGGGATAGTTGCACTTTCAAGACCCAAGAGCCTTGGGGGGTTGGGCATCTTGAACACTGTGGTTATGAACAAATGTCTGATAGTTAAATGGTGGTGGTGGATCATGACTAGTGGTCCTGGCACACTTTGGTATGATATCTTAAAAGCTAAATACTTTCTGAACACCAGCCCCATGTTTGCCAGGTCTGGGAATGGCTCTCACTTCTGGAGGGACCTGGTTAAACTGCGTGATGTGTTTCAGACCATGTTAAGTTCGTGGTGTGCAATGGCCGTTCCACTAGATTTTGGCTGGACTGGTGGATTGGGGATCATACTCTCGCGAACTCCTTCCCGGTGTTGTTCTCTTACTGCTCTAATCTTGAGATCTCTATCTCTGATCTGTCTAGTGTTAACTGGGACCTGGGTCTCCGGAGGTCTCTGACTCCTGCAGAGTTGTCAAATTAGCACTATCTTGCTGCTTTGTTCCCAAACCTCTCGGAGGAGGGGGACTCTGTTACCTGGCCCCATAGCGCCTCTGGGTCTTTTTCTGTTAAATCCCTTTATGTTAGGCTCTACGATGGGACCCCCACTTCGAAATTTCGGCAGATCTGGGTGGCCAAGATTCCCCCTAAGATCAAGGTCTTTCTCTAGCAGGCCTTGAGGGGGCGCCTGCCGGCTGCTGATCAGATCCGCAAGCGCAATGGTTCGGGCTCTGCTTCATGTGCTTTGTGCGGTGTATTGGAGAATACCGAGCAAATTTTCTTCTCCTGCCCTGTGGCCAAGTTGGCTTGGAGCTGCGTACGATCGTGGATGGGCGTTAACTAGGCGCCTCAGTCCTTCGCTCACCTTAGGACTTTGGCTGATAACATTATTGGTCCTACAAAGAGATTATTTTGGGTTGGTCTGGCTGCTATATGCTGGTCCTTGTGGACTACTCATAACAAATTTACTATTGAGGGCGTTTTTTCTAACAAGCCTGCTGATGTGGTCTTTAAAATGCTTATCCTCTTACAATAGTGGAAATTATTGACTAGAGCGGCCGATATGGAGAGCATGGAGGATCTGATCAACAAAGTAAAGGCGTCGGCCAACCAACTCTCTAACCCCCAACCCCACTGAGGCGCTGCTATGTTGATGTGTTATCCTTAGTAGTAGGTTGTTGGCCTATGCGCCTCTCTTCTCTGGTTTGTTGGGCCTGCGTGCCTTTTTAGATTATCTGGCTTGTTGCCATGGTTCTGGCCTAAACTTTATGTCTGTGAGTGCTAGTGGTGTTGTTTGACTCGGCCTGGTGGCTTTATTTATAAAGTAGGGCGCTAGCCTTTTGTCTAAAAAGAAGAAGACTCACGCTGATGGTAATGTTACTGTCTACAAAGCTCGACTTGTCACGAAAGGTTTTTTGACAAGTTCAAGGGGTTGACTACGATGAGAGTTTCTCACCCATAGTGATGCTTAAGTCTGTCTGAATCATGTTAGCAATTGTCGCATTTTATGAAATCTGGCAAATGGACGTCAAAATTGCATTCCTTAATGGATTTTTTAAAGAAGAGTTGTATATGATGCAACCAGAAGGTTTTCTCGATCCTAAAGGTGCTAACAAAGTGTGCAAGCTCCAGCGATCCATCTATGGACTGGTGCAAATATCTCGGAGTTGGAATATACGCTTTGATGAGGTCATCAAAGCATATGGTTTTATACAGACTTACGGTGAAACATGTATTTACAAGAAAGTGAGTGGGAGCTCTGTAGCATTTCTGGTAGTATATGTGGATGGCATATTGTTGATTGGAAATGATATAGAATTTCTGGATAGCATGAAAGGATACTTGAATAAGAATTTTTAATGAAATACCTCGGTGAAGCTGCATATATATTGGGCATCAAGATCTATAGGGATAGATCGAGACGCTTAATAGGACTTTCATAAAACACATACCTTTACAAAAGTTTTGAAGAAGTTCAAAATGGATCAGTCAAAGAAGGAGTTCTAGCCTGTATTGTAAGGTGTGAAGTTGAGTAAGACTCAAAGCCCGACCATGGCAGAAGATAGAGAGAGAATGATAGTCATTCCCTATGCCTCAGCCATAGGTTCTTTAAAGTATGCCATACTGTGTACCAGACCTATTTTGTACGTTGCCATGAGTTTGGCAAGGGGTACAATAGTGATCCAGGAGTAGACCACTGAACAATGGTCAAAATTATCCTTAGTCACCTAACAGGACTAAGGAAAAATTTCTTAGTTATGGAAGTGATAAAGAGTTCATCGTAAAGGGTTACGTCGATGCAAGCTTTAACACCGATTCAGATGACTTTGAGTCTCATTCTGGATACATATTGAAAGTGGGAGCAATTAGCTAGAGTAGCTCCATGAAGAGCATTGTAGACACAAAAACTTGCAAAATACATACGGATCTGAATGTGGCAGACCCGTTGACTAAACCTCTCTCATAAGCAAAACATGATCATACCTTAGTACTCTTTGGGTACTAGTCTCATGGAGATGTGAACTAGATTATTGACTCTAGTAAACTCTTTTGATGTTAGTCACATGGCGATGTGAACTATAGGTGTTAATCACATGGCGATGTGAACTAGATTATTAACTCTAGTGCAAGTGGGAGACTGAAGGAATGCCCTAGAGGCAATAATAAAGTTGTTATTTTATATTTCCTTATTCATGATAAAGGTTTATTATTCATGCTAGAATTTTATTAATCGGGAACTTAAATACATGTGTGAATACATAAACAAATACGGTGTCCCTAGTAAACCTCTACTATACTAGCTCGTTGATCAAAGATGGTTAAGGTTTCCTAACCACAAACATGTGTTGTCATTTGATAACGGGATCACATCATTAGGAGAATGATGTGATGGACAAGACCCATCCGTTAGCTTAGCATAATGATCATTCAGTTTATTGCTATTGCTTCCTTCATGCAAATACATATTCCTTCGACTATGAGATTATGCAACTCCCAGATACCGGAAGAATACATTGTGTGCTATCAAACGTCACAACGTAACTGGGTGATCATAAAGATGCTCTACAGGTATCTCCGAAAGTGTTTGTTGAGTTGGCATAGATCAAGATTAGGATTTGTCACTCCGAGTATCGGAGAGGTATCTCTAGGCCCTCTCGGTAATACACATCATAAGAAGCCATGCAAGCAAAGTGACTAATAAGTTAGTTGTAGGATGATGTATTACGGAACGAGTAAAGAGACTTGATGGTAACGAGATTGAACTAGGTATGAAGATACCGACAATCGAATCTCGGGCAAGTAACATACCGGTTCGACCGATAAAGATCTTCGTAGAATATGTAGGAGCCAATATGGGCATCCAGGTTCCGCTATTGGTTATTGACCGGAGAAGTGTCTCCGTCATGTCTACATAGTTCTCGAACTCGTAGGGTCTGCATGCTTAACGTTCGATGACGATATTATATTATATGAGTTATGTGATTTGGTGACTGAATGTTGTTCGGAGTCCCAGATGAGATCACGGACATGATGAGGAGTCTCGAAATGGTCGAGAGGTAAAGATTGATATATAGGACGATGGTATTCGGACACCGGAAGTGTTTCAGAGAAAACCGAATAGTCAGCGGAGTACCGGAGGGGTACCGGTCAACCCTGGGAGTATATTGGGCCTATTGGGCCACAAGAGGGGAGCACACCAGCCCACAAGTGGCTGGTGCACCCCCCCATGGCAGCCGGTCAAGTGGGGAAAGGAAAGGGGGAGGATTAGGCCTCCCCTTCCTTCTCTCCTCCCCCCTTTCCTTTCTTCTCTGGCAATTAAGGAAAGGGGGCGCCACTTGGGGACGACCCCAAGTTGGACTCGGCCTACTTGGGGCGCCCTCCTGCCTGCTCCCTCCCCCTCCCACCTGTATATATGTGGGGGCGCCCCTTGCACACACCAGACAATTGCCTAGCCGTGTGCGGCGGCCCCCTCCACCGTTTACACCCTAGGTCATATTTTCGTAGTGCTTAGGCGAAACCCTGCAAGGATCACTTCAACATCACCATCACCATGCTGTCGTTGATGTCTACTACACAACCTTCTTCTTGTAGACGTTGTTGGGCCTCCAAGTGCAGTGGTTTGTAGGACAGTAGCAAGTTTCCCTCAAGTGGATGACCTAAGGTTTATCAATCCGTGGGAGGCATAGGATGAAGATGGTCTCTCTCAAGGAACCTGCAACAAAATAACAAAGAGTCTCTTGTGTCCCCAACACACCCAATACAATGGTAAATTGTATAGGTGCACTAGTTCGGTGAAGAGATGGTGAAACAAGTGCAATATGGATGGTAGATATAGGTTTTTGTAATCTGAAAATATAAAAACAGCAAGGTAGCAAGGGATAAAAGTGAGCACAAACAGTATTGCAATGCGTTGAAACAAGGCCTATGGTTCATACTTTCACTAGTGCAAGTTCTCTAAACAATAATAACATAATTGGATCATATAACTATCCCTCAACATGCAACAAAGAGTCACTCCAAAGTCACTAATAGCGGAGAACAAACGAAGAGATTATGGTAGGGTATGAAACCACCTCAAAGTTATCCTTTCTGATCGATCTATTCAAGAGTCCGTAGTAAAATAACATGAAGCTATTCTTTTCATTCGATCTATCATAGAGTTCGTACTAGAATAACAACTTAAGACACAAATCAAACAAAACCCTAATGTCACCTAGATACTCCAGTGTCACCACAAGTATCCGTGGTATGATTATACGATATGCATCACACAATCTCAGATTCATCTATTCAAACCAACACAAAGTACTTCAAAGAGTGCCTCAAAGTTTCTACCGGAGAGTCAAGACGAAAATGTGTGCCAACCCCTATGCATAGATTCCCAAGGTCACGGAGCCCGCAAGTTGATCACCAAAACATACATCAAGTGGATCAATAGAATACCCCATTGTCACCACGGGTATCCCACGCAAGACATACATCAAGTATTTTCAAATCCTTAAAGACTCAATCCGATAAGATAACTTCAAAGGGAAAACTCAATCCATTACAAGAGGGTAGAGGGGGAGAAACATCATAAGATCCAACTATAATAGCAAAGCTTGCGATACATCAAGACCGTGCCAAATCAAGAACACCAGAGAGAGATCAAACACATAGCTAGTGGTACATACCCTCAGCCCCGAGGGTAAACTACTCCCTCCTCGTCATGGAGAGCGCTAGGATGATGGAGATGGCCACCGGTGAGGGATCCCCCCTCCGGCAGGGTGCCGGAACAGGTCCCGATTGGTTTTTGGTAGTTACAGAGGCTTGCGGCGGCGGAACTCCCGGTCTAGGTTATGTTCTGGAGGTTTCTGTATTTATAGGAATTTTTGGCGTCGGTCTCACGTCAGGGGGTCTCCGAGTCGTCCACGAGATAGGGGCCCACGCCCAGGGGGTAGGGCGCGCCCCCCACCCTCGTGGACAGCCCGGGACTCTTCTGGCCCAACTCTTTTACTCCGGGGGCTTCTTTCGGTCCACAAAAAATCATCAAAAAATTGGCACGTCAATTGGACTCCGTTTGGTATTCCTTTTCTGCGATACTCAAAAACAAGGAAAAAACAGAAACTGGCACTAGGCTCTAGGCTCTAGGTTAATAGGTTAGTCCCAAAAATCATATAAAATAGCATATAAATGCATATAAAACATCCTACATGGATAATATAATAGCATGGAACAATCAAGAATTATAGATACGTTGGAGACGTATCAAGCATCCCCAAGCTTAATTCCTGCTCGTCCTCGAGTAGGTAAATGATAAAAATAGAATTTTTGATGTGGAATTAATAGCGGAGAACAAACAGAATTTTTGGGTGCCTCCGGTGGTGTACCGGGATGGGCAATGAAACAAAAGTGACATGTATAAAATATGCATGGTGGCTTTGCCACATATACAATGTCAACGACATGATCATGCAAGGCAATATGACAATGATGAAGTGTGTCATAATAATGGAATGGTGGAAAGTTGCATGGCAATATATCTCGGAATGGCTATGGAAATGAAATAATAGGTAGGTATGGTGGCTGTTTTGAGGAAGATATAAGGAGGTTTATGTGTGATAGAGCGTATCATATCACGGGGGTTGGATGCACCGACGAAGTTTGCACCAACTCTCAAGGTGAGAAAGGGCAATGCACGGTACCGAAGATGCTAGCAATAATGGAAGTGTAAGAGTGCGTATAATCCATGGACTCAAGATTAGTCATAAAGAACTCATATACTTATTGCAAAAATCTACAAGTCATCAAAACCAAGCACAACGCGCATGCTCCTAGGGGGATAGATTGGTAGGAAAAGACCATCGCTCGTCCCCGACCGCCACTCATAAGGAAGACAATCAAAGAACACCTCATGCTTCAAATTTGTCACACAACGGTTACCATACGTGCAAGCTACGGGACTTGCAAACCTTAACACAAGTATTTGTCAATTTCACAATTACTCAACTAGCACGACTCTAATATCACCATCTTCATAACTCAAAACAATCATCAAGTATCAAACTTCTCATAGTATTCAATGCACCATATATGAAAGTTTTTATTATACCCATCTTGGATGCCCATCATATAAGGACTAATTTTATAACCAAAGCAATTACCATGCTGTTATAAAAGACTCTCAAAATAATATAAGTGAAGCATGAGAGGTCAATAATTTCTACAAAATAAAACCACCGTCGTGCTCTAAAAGATATAAGTGAAGCACTAGAGCAAATGACAAGCTACTCCGAAAGATATAAGTGAAGATCAATAAGTAGACGAATAATTATGTAACTATGTGAAGACTCTATAATATTTAAGAATTTCAGATATTGTTATTTTATTCAAACAGCAAGCAAAACAAAAGAAAATAAAATGACGCTCCAAGCAAAACACATATCATGTGGTGAATAAAAATATAGCCTCAAGTAAAGTTACTGATGAACGAAGACGAAAGAGGGGATGCCTTCCGGGGCATCCCCAAGCTTAGGCTTTTGGTTGTCCTTGAATACTACCTTGGGGTGCCTTGGGCATCCCCAAGCTTAGGCTCTTGCCACTCCTTATTCCATCCTCGAATCTTTACCCAAAACTTGAAAACTTCACAACACAAAACTCAACAGAAAACTCGTAAGCTCCGTTAGTATAAGAAAATAAATCACCACTTAGGTACTGTTGTGAACTCATTCTAAATTCATATTGGTGTAATATCTACTGTATTCCAAGTTCTCTATGGTTCATACCCTCCGATACTACTCATAGATTCATCAAAATAAGCAAACAACACAATGAAAACAGAATCTGTCAAAAACAGAACAGTCTGTAGTAATCTGTATCATTCGAATACTTCTGTAACTCCAAAAATTCTGAAATAAATTGGTGGACCTGAGGAATTTGTATATTAATCATCTTCAAAAAGAATCAACCTAAATCACTCTCCAGTAAAAAAATGGCAGCTAATCTCGATAGCGCAAAAGTTTCTGTTTTTTACAGCAAGATCGCAAAGACTTCACCCAAGTCTTCCCAAAGGTTCTACTTGGGACAAACACTAATTAAAACATAAAACCACATCTAAACAGAGGCTAGATGAATTATTTATTACTAAACAGGAGCAAAATCAAAGGACAAAAATAAAATTGGGTTGCCTCCCAACAAGCGCTAACGTTTAACGCCCCTAGCTAGGCATGATGATTTCAATGATGCTCACATAAAAGATAAGAATTGAAACATAAAGAGAGCATCATGAAGAATATGACTAGCACATTTAAGTCTAACCCACTTCCTATGCATAGGGATTTTGTGAGCAAACAACTTATGGGAACTGTAATCAACTAGCATAGGAAGGCAAAACAAGCATAACTTCAAAACTTTAGGCACATAGAGAGGAAACTTGATATTATTGCAATTCCTACAAGCATATGTTCCTCCCTCATAATAATTTTCAGTAGCATCATGAATGAATTCAACAATATAACCATCACATAAAGCATTCTTTTCATGATCTAGAAGCATAGAATTTTTATTACTCTCCACATAAGCAAATTTCTTCTCATGAATAATAGTGGGAGCAAACTCAACAAAATAAGTATCATGTGAGGCATAATCCAATTGAAAATTAAAATCATGATGACAAGTTTCATGGTTATCTTTTTTCTTTATAGCATACGTGTCATCACAATAATCATAATAAATAGGAGGCATGCTTTCATAATAATAAATTTGCTCATCAAAACTTGGGGGACTAAACATATCATCTTCATCAAACATAGCATCCCCAAGCTTGTGGCTTTACATATCATTAGCATCATGGTTATTCAAAGAATTCATACTAACAACATTGCAATCATGCTCATCATTCACATATTTTATGCCAAGCATTCTATGCAATTCTTCTTCTAGCACTTGAGCACAATTTTCCTTCCCATCATTTTCATGAAAGACATTAAAAAGATGAAGCATATGAGACAACCTTAGTTTTATTTTTTTGTAGTTTTATTTTATAGAATAAACTGGTCATAAAACAAGAAACAAAAAGATTCGATTGCAAGACCTAAAGATATACCTTCAAGCACTCACCTCCCCGGCAACGGCGCCAGAAACTGCTTGATATCTACTACACAACCTTCTTCTTGAAGACGTTGTTGGGCCTCCAAGTGCAGAGGTTTGCAGGAAAGTAGCAAGTTTCCCTCAAGTGGATGACCTAAGGTTTATCAATCAGTGGGAGGCGTAGGATGAATATGGTCTCTCTCAAGCAACCCTGCAACCAAATAACAAAGAGTCTCTTGTGTCCCCAACACACCCAATACAATGGTAAATTGTAAAGGTGCACTAGTTCGGTGAAGAGATGGTGAAACAAGTGCAATATGGATGGTAGATATAGGTTTTTGTAATATGAAAATATAAAAAAGCAAGGTACCAAGTGATAAAGTGAGCACAAACGGTATTGCAATGCGTTGAAACAAGGCCTAGGGTTCATACTTTCACTAGTGCAAGTTCTCTCAACAATAATAACATAATTGGATCATATAACTATCCCTCAACATGCAACAAAGAGTCACTCCAAAGTCACTAATAGCGGAGAACAAACGAAGAGATTATGGTAAGTACAAAACCACCTCAAAGTTATCCTTTCTGATCGATCTATTCAAGAGTCTGTAGTAAAATAACATGAAGTTATTCTTTCCGTTCGATCTATCATAGAGTTCATACTAGAATAACACCTTAAGACACAAATCAACTAAAACCCTAATGTCACCTAGATACTCCAATGTCACCACAAGTATCCGTGGGTATGATTATACGATATGCATCACACAATCTCATATTCATCTATTCAAACCAACACAAAGTACTTCAAAGAGTGCCCCAAAGTTTCTACCGGAGAGTCAGGACGAAAACGTGTGCCAACCCCTATGCATAGATTCCCAAGGTCTCGGAACCCGCAAGTTGATCGCCAAAACATACATCAAGTGGATCAATAGAATACCCCATTGTCACCACGGGTATCCCACGCAAGACATACATCAAGTGTTCTCAAATCCTTAAAGACTCAATCGGATAAGATAACTTCAAAGGGAAAACTCAATCCATTACAAGAGAGTAGAGGGGGGGAACATCATAAGATCGAACTATAATAGCAAAGCTTGCGATACATCAAGACCATGCCAAATCAAAAACACGAGAGAGAGAGATCAAACACATAGCTACTGGTACATACCCTCAGCCCCGAGGGTAAACTACTCCTCCTCGTCATGGAGAGCGCCGGGATGATGGAGATGGCCACCGGTGAGGGATCCCCCCTCCGCCAGGGTGCCGGAACAGGGTCCCGATTGGTTTTTGGTGGCTACAGAGGCTTGCGGTGGCGAAACTCCCGATCTAGGTTATGTTCTGGAGGTTTCTGTATTTATAGGAATTTTTGGCGTTGGTCTCACGTCAAGGGGGTCTCCGAGTCGTCCACGAGATAGGGGCCCATGCCCAGGGGGTAGGGCGCGCGGCCATGGCAGACCAGGGCGCGGCGACCGCGGGACAGCGCGGGGATGCACGGGAGCACGGACCGGGCAGCATCCGCAATGGGGAGCGGTGGCCACGTTCAACGACAGAGACGGGGGGAATCAGCGAGAGGCTCAGAGCGGAGCTGTAGGGGGGTGGCAGCGGGCTCGTTGGAGCCGTTGGGGAGGACGACAGGGACGGAGTCCGGCGAAATCCAGCGACGGCGTGAGGTTGCGGCGACGTCCACGGCGTCAACCAGGCGTTGGGCCACGAGGGAGAGGGGATGGAGCCGCGAGGAGGACCGCGGCGGTCCGGCGAGGGGGGCTCGGAGCGACGGCAGGGTCGGGCGGTGACAATGGGGTCCGGGCAGTCCGCACGACCCGATCTGGTTTAGGAGGGGAACGAGAGGAAGGAGGGGATCGTGGGGAGTGGGGGTAGTGGAGGTGGGGATTTAGGGTTTCGGGGGTTAGTGGGGTTATAGGCCTGGGGTTGGGCTGGCTAGCGGTCCAGCTGGGCCGAGGCCCAGTGAGGGAAGGGAGTCGTGTTGTTTTCTTCTTTTTCTTTTATCCTGCTTTTATCTTTTCTGTTTTATTTATATTATTTTAATTTTCACATTATCTTAGTTTAAAAATGTAGGAGGACAACACCTAAATTAATGTTTTAGTTTAACCCTCTGCCACGAAAGGTTCTACTCCCAAATAAAATAGTTTGCTATTTTATAATTTAGAAAAGGCATTTTATTTATTGTTAAAGCCACTATTTAATTAAACTAATGCAGTAAACCACTTTATAAAAATGTTGGTTCACCACCATAATTAGTTATGGAATATTTCCCACACTTTGAACATTTTATTTTGCATGTTTGACAAATTTGAGGTTTAGACTTTAATTTGAATTTGAGTTTGATCTAAGACTTGGATCAAGCGAGGATTACCAACAGTAATATGATGACATGGCACCATTAACGGGGATTACTGTAGCTTAATTATCGGGGCGTCACAATTCTCCTCCACTACAAGAAATCTCGTCCCAAGATTTTAGGAGGTAGAAGGAAACAAAGCGGGGTATTCATCTCGAAGACGATCCTCGCGATCCCAAGTGGCTTCATCTTTAGAATGATTTGACCAATGAACTTTAAGAAATTTGGTAGCCCTCAGACGGGCACGATGTTCAGCTGGAGCGAGAACGCGGATCGGATGCTCCGAGTAGGTGAGATCATCTTGGAAGGGTTGAGCTTTATAAGCCATGTGGTTGTTGCAAAAGGACTTGCGACACAGGGCATCGGCCATGATAATAGCCTTGCCATGGGTATAATAAATACCATAGTCATAGTCTGAAATTGTGTTCATACATCACTGCTGACAGAGGTCCAGATCTAGCTGAGTAACAGATACATCGGACTTTGATGATCAGTGAAGATCTTGCAACGATTACCAAGAAGGAAATGCCGCCACAACTTTAGTGCAAATTTAACTACAACAAGTTCAAGGTCATGGACTGGGTAGTTCTTTTTGAAAGACATCCTGGAATTCAGAAACAACTAGAGCGTTTTCAATTCTCATAAGAGGAGAATCGTTTAACGCATGCAAGGAATAAATCCGAGCTTCGGCATTTCAAACAGGATGAGCATGGTAGCTCACTATCTCATTTGATGGATGTAGTAGATGGACGGTTTTAGTGGCGCAAATGATAGAAGTGGTATTTGTTTCAACCATTCCATTTCCGGAATGAGGATGATATCTGGAAGACTTCAAAACAACGGGGGAAACATGGAATTCCAATCCTTCAATTTCAACGGGGACGTTGTGACTAACCAAGGTGGTTCGACATTGGCCCGCGGAATGCAGCTTGAAATTCATGCCAAGCGATGGTGGTTCCAACAAGTAAGAAAGCATGTGGTTGTCCCACCATTGAGCAGCGGGACCTTTCAGGTAGTAAGCCGCGAAGGTGACATAGTTGACAAGGGCTACATCTGCAGACTCCAACTCGAAAGTGATGTCACGGAGCCAATCATCAGCATCAAGGGGCTGAGTTGAGCTGTGGTAGATGACAGGGTTGAGACGCGCAAAGTTTTGCAAGAGTCACTAGGGTTGGTTGCCGATTCATATTGGGGCGTGGGAACTGAGCCATGACTCGTACCATGAACTGGCGATTCAACATCAAACTGTTGTATCATTCCGGCCATGTATTCGGGCGGCCATGATCAGCGGGTCTAACCATCCTGCTTAAATGCAACAGGGGGCAGTTTAGCATGGGGTGGAGCAAGTGTATGGAGTCATTCATGATGTAACTTGAACAATGAGTAAAGGCGCAGTATCCATAAAGTAGTAGTCATCAAAGACATACCACTACATATTCGGAGCCAATTACACGCTGTTCGTATGAGTTCGGATAAGAGAATCATCCTAGACATACTAGGCGGCAAGCATGCACGCGATGGAGGAATGCAATAACGGTACATAGCACAGGCTACATCAATGTCAGGGAAACGTCTGGAACGAGGGATTTGAAAGTGACGATGCAGGGTGCCCTCGATAAGAGGATCCCGCGGTCAATGAACATTGTGAAGCAAATCTTGGCCCTCAATTCGAGAAAGGGGTAACACAAACCTCCGGGTGGATGTGATCATGAGATCCTAATGTTAGAGTTATCAAAATCATTTAACCCGAGTAGAAGAGAGATCAGAATCCCAGAGTAAAGGTCGAGGAGTAAAAGATCCTAATACCACCCAATGGCGACGTGGGCCCGTAAGCCACACAGCCATGTTAGTAAATCAGTTTTTTCAAAGACTAGACTCAACTTCGGCCAAGGAGTTGGAAAGGGGGATCCTACAGGCAGTCGGCTCTGATACCAACTTGTGACGCCCCCGATTCGACCGTACACTAATCATACACGCAAATGTGTACGATCAAGATCAGGGACTCACGGGAAGATATCACAACACAACTCTAGACACAAATTGAAATAATACAAGCTTCATATTACAAGCCAGGGGCCTCGAGGGCTCGAATACAAGCTCGATACACAAGAGTCAGCGGAAGCAACAATATCTGAGTACAGACATAAGTTAGACAAGGATGCCTTAAGAAGGCTAGCACAAAAGCAACACGATCGAAGAGGCAAGGCCTCCTACCTGAGACCTCCTAACTACTCCTGGTCGTCGGCGGTCTCCAAGTAGTAGTATCCGCCGGCGGGTGGCATCCGTGAGTACTCATCCAAAGTACTCGCAAGCATCAGACCTATACTGAGTATGCATTGGTATCAAATGAAGGGTTGTATCTATGGACTAAACTGCAGAATGCCAGAATAGAGGGAAAAGGCCTAGCCTATCGAAGGCTAGCATCCTCAAGCAGCTCCAAGCATCTTGTAGCACGTAGAAGAGTAAAGAATAGCATTTTAATATTAACAAGCATGTTGTAGTAACAAGCCCAGAGATCCTTCCTCGACTCCCTGCGAGAAAGCAATCCCGGAGCCAACATATCCATCACATATCTCAGGTATCCATTTCTAGTTATATAAGAACAGGATACAAGTCTGAACGTCCATTACCGTGGACACGGTATTCGAATATATATCTTCCCTGCAGGGGTGCACCACGTTACCCAACACGCTCGATCACTCTGGCCGGACACACCTTTCTGGGGTCAATGCCCGGCCTCGGAAGATCAACACGTCGTAGCCCTACCTAGGCTCAGCAGAGAGGTCCCCGCCGGTCTACATCCTAAGCACTCCGGGGTCTTGGGCCCATCGCCCGTTGCACTCCGGGTCGTTGTGTGCAGGGTGGATACCAGCACCGCCTCGGATGGCCAGCACGATCCGACCGTGCCACAATGCTGAACTGGACGTCTGACAAAGCTTCGGCTGATACCACGACGTCGAGGCCCATAACTATTCTCGCGTGGTGGTTAGTGCGTAAAGGCCAAAGGCCAATTCAGAACAAATACCCAAACCTGTTAGTGCATTACAATTAAAGTAGTGACGGCTGTCGGGACAAGTCCGGAGCTATCACCCCCTCCTGGGTGATACCGCTAAACAGCCAGCCGCCACTATCACATCGCACGGGTGCTCTTCGGGCCCGCCCGGCTTTCACATCAACTCGCGGGTACCCCTCAGGGCCGACCCGACTTCAAAATGGTCTCAAGTAAAGTCAAGGTAACCGTGTGTCCAAAACATCAAGGTAGAAAACCCGAGGAATCACCCTCCCAAGGATTCCACTCGATGTGATCATGAAGGTGAACGTAAGAGGATCCACCCTCGAGGTTCACACTTGAGGTGTTGCACGATAGAGCCGTATCGAGAATGGTGAAAGAGGAAATCACATTCATTGACCATGACCGAATAGCTACACAACAGAGATCTCATCAGGAGTGATGTAAGAGGTTCCATCGTCGGCACTCGATGGTAACTCTGCAGAGTCGAGCAACAAAAAGGGGCGTGATGTGATGTCAGGTGTCGGGTTCTGGTCGTTGATCACATTGATCGAGTCATCGATGATGAAAGTAGAGGCAACAAGGACAAGGTGGGGTCACTGATGGATTGCTAACCAACCTATACTAAGCAGTTTAGGATAAGCAGGTAGGTAACAATAGCAAGTACAAAAGCAGGCTATGCATCAGAATAGGATCAATCAATTACAGTAGCAAAATCTAATGCAAGCATGAGAGAATGGAATGAGCGATATCGGGATGATCAAAGGGGGGCTTGCCTGGAAGCTCCGCTGAAAGGGAAGAAGGGGTCGTCGTCGACGCAGTCGATCATAGGGGCATCAGCAGCGGTCTCGGGGTCTACCGGAGAGAAGAGGGGGGAGAAACAGTAAATACAAGCAAACAGATACAAGACAAGCAATAAGCAGCGCTAGAGGCGTTCTAACGCGACACTACACGATACCGGCGAAGGGGAATAACATCCGAAAAGTTTTCCCGGAGTTAGGCATTTTCGGACAGACGAACCGGAGGGGAAAAGTTCGATGTTCGCTACGCTAGGGGCATGTGACAGATGAACGGAGAGCGTGTTCCGATTCGTCTCGTCGTTCTGAGCAACTTTCATGTATAAAACTTTTTCATCCGAGTTACAAATTAATTTATATGGTTTTTCAAAGTTTTAATACTATTCTGAAATTAATTTTAATTCGAGAATAAAGATTAAAATGCTATGGGTACCCAGCTCTGCGTACACAGGAGTGTACCAGAGGCTGACGGGTGGGCCAGGGGTTCCCAGTTGACCAGGCAATGTTTGACTGGTCAACAGGGGGTGGGGTCCCCCTGTCATACACACATTTATCTAACTACCATTTTAACCTAGTTTAATTAGCATGTTAATTAAACTTAATTAGCTAACTAAGCAGGATTAATTAAGTTAATTAATTAATTAACTATTTTCTATTATTATTATTTTTTAAATCTTTTTTTGTTTTTCTTTTCCAGGGCGTGGGGGCCGGCTGTCATTGGCCCAAGGAGCAAACCGGGCGGGGGTTGCTAGCGGGCGCGGGCGCCGGGCACAGCATCGCAGCTGCAGCGCCGGCGAGGCGGCGCGCGAGGGGGGCGGCCAGGGCGGTCTCGGCGCAGTGAGCGGCGGCGCGGCACTGGCGACTGAGGGTGTGGCCGCGGTGGGCTGCGGCAGGCGGAGTGCGGCAAGGCCGCGTGAGGGGCCAGGAGGGCGCGGCCGGTCGTGGCGGTCGGCGTGGCCAGGGACGCGCAGTCCGGCGGCCACGCGCGACGCGGGCGGCGAGCAAGGGCGGGGCGGCGCGGCCACGGCGGACCAGGGCGCGGCAACCGCGGGACAGCGCGGGGATGCACGGGAGCACGGGCCGGGCAGCATCCGCAATGGGGAGCGGTGGCCACGTTCGACGCCGGGACGGGGGGGGAATCAGCGACAGGCTCAGAGCGGAGCTGTAGGGGGGTGGCAGCGGGCTCGTTGGAGCCGTTGGGGAGGACGACAGGGACGGGGTCCGGCGAAATCCAGCGACGGCACGAGGTTGCGGCGACGTCCACGGCATCAAGCAGGCGTCGGGCCACGAGGGAGAGGGGATGGAGCCGCGAGGAGGACCGCGGCGGTCCAGCGAGGGGGGCTCGGAGCGACGGCAGGGTCGAGCGGTGACAATGGGGTCCGGCCAGTCCGCCCGATCCCGATCTGGTTTAGGAGGGGAACGAGAGGAAGGAGGGGATCGTGGGGAGTGGGGGTAGTGGAGATGGGGATTTAGGGTTTCGGGGGTTAGTGGGGTTATAGGCCAGGGGTTGGGCTGGCTAGCGGTCCAGCTGGGCCAGAGGCCCAGTGAGGGAGGGAGTCCTGTTGTTTTCTTCTTTTTCTTTTATCCTGCTTTTAACTTTTCTGTTTTATTTATATTATATTAATTTTCACATTATCTTAGTTTAAAAATCTAGGAGGCCAACACCTAAATTAATGTTTTAGTTTAACCCTCTGCCACGAAAGGTTCTACTCCCAAGTAAAATAGTTTGCTATTTTATAATTTAGAAAAGGCATTTTATTTATTGTTAAAGCCACTGTTTAATTAAACTTGTGCAGTAAACCACTTTATAAAAATGTTGGTTCACCACCATAATTAGTTATGGAATATTTCCCACACTTTGAACATTTTATTTTGCATTTGACAAATTTGAGGTTTAGACTTTAATTTGAATTTGAGTTTGATCTAAGACTTGGATCAAGCGAGGATTACCAACAGTAATATGATGACATGGCACCATTAACGGGGATTACTGTAGCTTAATTATCGGGGCGTCACAATTCTCCTCCACTACAAGAAATCTCGTCCCAAGATTTTAGGAGGTAGAAGGAAACAAAGCGGGGTATTCATCTCGAATACGATCCTCGCGATCCCAAGTGGCTTCATCTTTAGAATGATTTGACCAATGAACTTTAAGAAATTTGGTAGCCCTCAGACGGGCACGATGTTCAGCTGGAGCGAGAACGCGGATCGGATGCAACGAGTAGGTGAGATCATCTTGGAAGGGTTGAGCTTTATAAGCCATGTGGTTGTTGCAAAAGGACTTGCGACACAGGGCATCGGCCATGATAATAGCCTTGCCATGGGTATAATAAATACCATAGTCATAGTCTGAAATTGTGTTCATACATCACTGCTGACAGAGGTCCAGATCTAGCTGAGTAACAGATACATCGGACTTTGATGATCAGTGAAGATCTTGCAACGATTACCAAGAAGGAAATGCCGCCACAACTTTAGTGCAAATTTAACTACAACAAGTTCAAGGTCATGGACTGGGTAGTTCTTTTTGAAAGACATCCTGGAATTCAGAAACAACTAGAGCGTTTTCAATTCTCACAAGAGGAGAATCGTTTAACGCATGCAAGGAATAAATCCGAGCTTCGGCATTTCAAACAGGATGAGCATGGTAGCTCACTATCTCATTTGATGGATGTAGTAGATGGACGGTTTTAGTGGCGCAAATGATAGAAGTGGTATTTGTTTTCAACCATTCCATTTCCGGAATGAGGATGATATCTGGAAGACTTCAAAACAACGGGGGAAACATGGAATTCCAATCCTTCAATTTCAACGGGGACGTTGTGACTAACCAAGGTGGTTCGACATTGGCCCGCGGAATGCAGCTTGAAATTCATGCCAAGCGATGGTGGTTCCAACAAGTAAGAAAGCATGTGGTTGTCCCACCATTGAGCAGCGGGACCTTTCAGGTAGTAAGCCGCGAAGGTGACATAGTTGACAAGGGCTACATCTGCAGACTCCAACTCGAAAGTGATGTCACGGAGCCAATCATCAGCATCAAGGGGCTGAGTTGAGCTGTGGTAGATGACAGGGTTGAGACGCGCAAAGTTTTGCAAGAGTCACTAGGGTTGGTTGCCGATTCATATTGGGGCGTGGGAACTGAGCCATGACTCGTACCATGAACTGGCGATTCAACATCAAACTGTTGTATCATTCCGGCCATGTATTCGGGCGGCCATGATTAGCGGGTCTAACCATCCTGCTTAAATGCAACAGGGGGCAGTTTAGCATGGGGTGGAGCAAGTGTATGGAGTCATTCATGATGTAACTTGAACAATGAGTAAAGGCGCAGTATCCATAAAGTAGTAGTCATCAAAGACATACCACTACATATTCGGAGCCAATTACACGATGTTCGTATGAGTTCGGATAAGAGAATCATCCTAGACATACTAGGCGGCATGCATGCACGCGATGGAGGGATGCAATAACGGGACATAGCACAGGCTACATCAACGTCAGGGAAACGTCTGGAACGAGGGATTTGAAAGTGACGATCCAGGGTGCCCTCGATAAGAGGATCCCGCGGTCAATGAACATTGTGAAGCAGATCTTGGCCCTCAATTCGAGAAAGGGGTAACACAAACCTCCGGGTGGATGCGATCACGAGATCCTAATGTTAGAGTTATCAAAATCATTTAACCCGAGTAGAAGAGAGATCAGAATCCCAGAGTAAAGGTCGAGGAGTAAAAGATCCTAATACCACCCAATGGCGACGTGGGCCCGTAAGCCACACAGCCATGTTAGTAAATCAGTTTTTTTAAAGACTAGACTCAACTTCGGCCAAGGAGTTGGAAAGGGGGATCCTACAGGCAGTCGGCTCTGATACCAACTTGTGACGCCCCCAACTCGACCGTACACTAATCATACACGCAAATGTGTACGATCAAGATCAGGGACTCACGGGAAGATATCACAACACAACTCTAGACACAAATTCAAATAATACAAGCTTCATATTACAAGCCAGGGGCCTCGAGGGCTCGAATACAAGCTCGATACACAAGCGTCAGCGGAAGCAACAATATCTGAGTACAGCCATAAGTTAGACAAGGATGCCTTAAGAAGGCTAGCACAAAAGCAACACGATCGAAGAGGCAAGGCCTCCTGCCTGGGACCTCCTAACTACTCCTGGTCGTCGGTGGTCTCCATGTAGCAGAATCCGTTGGCGGTGGCATCTGGCTCCAGGGATCCACCATCTGGTTGCATCAACCGGAAAGAAGAAGGAAGGGGGGAAAGGGGTAGCAAAGCAACCGTGAGTACTCATCCAAAGTACTCGCAAGCATCAGATCTATACTAAGTATGCATTGGTATCAAATGGAAGGGTTGTATCTGTGGACTGAACTGCAGAATGCCAGAATAGAGGAGAAGGCCTAGCCTATCGAAGACTAGCATCTTCAAGTAGCTCCAAGCATCTTGCAGCATGTAGAAGAGTAAAGAATAGCAGTTTATAATTATCAAACATGTTGTAACATTAATGCCCAAAGATCCCTCCTCGACTCCCTGCGAGAAAGCAATCTCGGAGCCACATATCCATCACATATCAAGTATCCATTTCTAGTTGTATAAGATCAGTATACAAGTCTGAACGTCCATTACCGTGGACACAGTATTCGAATATATATCTTCCCTGCAGGGGTGCACCACGTTACCCAACACGCTCGATCACTCTGGCCGGACACACCTTTCTGGGGTCAATGCCCGGCCTCGGAAGATCAACACGTCGCAGCCCTACCTAGGCTCAGCAGAGAGGTCCCCGCCGGTCTACATCCTAAGCACTCCGGGGTCTTGGGCCCATCGCCCGGTGCACTCCGGGTCGTTGTGTGCAGGGTGGATACCAGCACCGCCTCGGATGGCCAGCACGATCCGACCGTGCCACAATGCTGAACTGGACGTCTGACAAAGCTTCGGCTGATACCACGACGTCGAGGTCCATAACTATTCTCACGTGGTGGTTAGTGCGTAAAGACCAAAGGCAAATTCAGAACAAATACCCAAACCTGTTAGTGCATTATTAAAAGAAGTGACGGATGTCGAGACAAGTCCGGAGCTATCACCCCCTCCCGGGTGATGCCGCTAAACAGCTAGCCGCCACCGTAACAACTCCTCGGGTGCTCTTCGGGCCCGCCCGACTTTCACCAATGTCTCAAGTAAAGTCAAGGTAACTGTGTGTCCAGACATCAAGGGGAAAACCCGAGGAATCACCCCCGGTGGATTCCACTCAATGTAATCATCAAGGTGAACGTAAGAGGGACCACCCTCGAGGTTCACACTTGAGGTGTTGAACGACAGAGCCGTATCGGGAATGGTGAAAGAGGAAATCACCCTCGATGACCACGAACGAAAAGCTACACTACAAAATTATCATCAGGAGTGCGTTATGAGGGATCTCCCTCGGCACTCGATAGTAGCTCTGCAGAGTCGAGCAACAAAAGGGGCGTGATTAGATGTGAGGTGTCGGGCTCTGGTCGTCGATCACGTCGATCGAGTCGTCGATGATGAAGCGGGGGCAACCAGGACACGGTGGTGGTCACTGATGGATCTCTAACCAACCTATACTAAGCAGTTTAGGATAAGCGGATAGGTAACAATAGCAAGTACAAAAGCAGGCTATGCATCAGAATAGGAGCAATCAATTACAGTAGAAAAATCTAATGCAAGCATGAGAGAATGGAATGGGAGATATCGGGATGATCAAAGGGGGGCTTGCCTGGAAGCTCCGCTGAAAGGGAAGAAGGGGTCATCGTCGACGCAGTCGATCACAGGGGCATCAGCAGCGATCTCGGGGTCTACCGGAGAGAAGAGAGGGAAGAAACAGTAAATACAAGCAAACAGATACAAGACAAGCAATAAGCAGCGCTAGAGGTGTTCTAACGCGGCACTACACGATACCAGCGAAGGGGAATAACATCCGGAAAGTTTTCCCGGAGTTAGGCATTTTTGGACAGACGAACCGAAGGGGAAAAGTTGGATGTTCGCTATGCTAGGGGCATGTGACAGATGAACAGAGAGCGTATTCCAATTCCTCTCGTTGTTCTGAGCAACTTTAATGTATAAAACTTCTTCATCCGAGTTACAGATTAATTTGTATGATTTTTCAAAGTTTTAATACTATTCTAAAATTAATTTTAATTCAAGAACAAAGATTAAAATGCTATGGGTACCCAGCTCTGCGTACACAGGAGTGTACTAGAGGCTGACCGGTGGGCCAGGGGCCCCTAGTTGACCAGTCAATGTTTGACTGGTCAACAGGCAGTGGGGTCCCCCTGTCATACACACATTTATCTAACTACCATTTTAACCTAGTTTAATTAGCAGGTTAATTAAACTTAATTAGCTAACTAAGCAGGATTAATTAAGTTAATTAATTAATTAACTATTTTCTATTATTATTATTATTTAAATCTTTTTTGTTTTTCTTTTCCAGGGCGTGGGGCCCGGCTGTCATTGGCCCAAGGAGCCAACCGGGAGGGGGTTGCTAGCAGGCGCGGGTGCCGGGCACGGCATCGCAGCTGCAGCGCCGGCGAGGCGACGCGCGAGGGGGGCGGCCAGGGTGGTCTCGGCGCGGTGAGCGGCGGCGCGGCACTGGCGACGGAGGGCGCGGCCGCTGTGGGGTGCGGCAGGCGGAGTACGGCAAGGCCGCGTGAGGGGCCAGGAGGGCGCGGCCGGTCGAGGCGGTCGGCGTGGCCAGGGACGCGCAGTCCGGCGGCCACGCGCGACGCGGGCGGCGAGCAACGGCGGGGCGGCGCGGCCACGACAGACCAGGGCGCGGCGACCGCGGGACGGCGCGGGGATGCACGGGAGCACGGACCGGGCAGCATCCGCAACGGGGAGCGGCGGCCACGTTCGACAAGGGAGACGAGGGGGGGGAATCGACGAGGGGCTCACAGCGGAGCTGTAGGGGGGTGGCAGCGGGCTCGTTGGAGCCGTTGGGGAGGACGATGGGGACGGGGTCCGGCGAAATCCAGCGACGGCGCGAGGTTGCGGCGACGTCCACGGCGTCAAGCAGGCGTCGGGCCACGAGGGAGAGGGGATGGAGCCGCGAGGAGGACCGTGGCGGTCTGGCGAGGGGGGCTCGGAGCGACGGCAGGGTCGGGCGGTGACAATGGGGTCCGGGCAGTCCGCCCGATCCCGATCTGGTTTAGGAGGGGAACGAGAGGAAGGAGGGGATTGTGGGGAGTGGGGGTAGTGGAGGTGGGGATTTAGGGTTTCGGGGGTTAGTGGGGTTATAGGCCAGGGGTTGGGCTGGCTAGCGGTCCAGGTGGGCCGAGGCCTAGTGAGGGAGGGGAGTCATGTTGTTTTCTTCTTTTTCTTTTATCCTACTTTTATCTTTTCTGTTTTATTTATATTATTTTAATTTTCACATTATCCTAGTTTAAAAATCTAGGAGGCCAACACCTAAATTAATGTTTTAGTTTAACCCTCTGCCACGAAAGGTTCTACTCCCAAATAAAATAGTTTGCTATTTTATAATTTAGAAAAGGCATTTTATTTATTGTTAAAGCCACTGTTTAATTAAACTTGTCCATTAAACCACTTTATAAAAATGTTGGTTCACCACCATAATTAGTTATGGAATATTTCCCACACTTTGAACATTTTATTTTGCATGTTTGACAAATTTGAGTTTTAGACTTTAATTTGAATTTGAGTTTGATCTAAGACTTGGATCAAGCGAGGATTACCAACAGTAATATTATGACATGGCACCATTAACGGGGATTATTGTAGCTTAATTATCGGGGCGTCACACAAGACCACTTCAGAATAAAGAGGATTTTAGTGGGCATTAGAATAATGGAAACTACAACGGTTGAAGACTCCGAAGACTAGGAGAATTTGAAGGCTCTGAGGAATTCCCAAATTGGTGTGACCTAGGAAGGCTACCCTGATGGAACTTGTCAGACTATTTAAGCTGTCAATACCCGAGATTAAGGTGTGTCAGAGAAAGATCGAAACATGGAGCATTAAAACTCGAAGTTTTTGTCAAGAAAACCCTAAGGCAGGAGATATCAACTACGGAATGATAGCTCATGGCAATGACATGGGCATGAACACGGCTATCCATCGCCCGCTTATGCTATTGTCACTGTGCTGAGTTAAGCATGCATTTCTTCGGAAGGATTGGATGACAAAAGGGCTAATGGAGCACCTAATTAGCCACAGATGCAGTTTTAACCTTAGCTGATGTATCACCAGGATCTGGAGTATTACATCAAGAATCTTAAGATGGACTTGCAGGAAGCCGTATTTGACAAGGAAGCATTTCGTGAAGAACTCAGGACCCAGAAGCTGAAAGTAGCCAAGCTGGAGGAGCAAAATCCTCGACATACAGGAGATTCGTCAGGAACTGAAGGACAGTAGGACCATGGTTCATGCCAAGTATGTTGAAACCCAGAAGTTGGAATGCAACTCCTGAATATTAAAGGATGTCACGAGAGACTTCGCGTCAACAGAGATGATCTGGCCAAAGAACTTGAGAAGGACAAGCACGATCGGAAGAAGCCATTCGAGACATGAACAAGACTTGAAGAGTTTGGTGACCTTGAAGATTTATTGACCTTTAGAAGACCAAACCCCTGTTATATACTTACGTTAAATGTGACGATTGTGAGCTATCATTTGTTTGATGTTTTTCCGACAGCCACAAAATAAAATCTGTCTTTTCAAACTATTGTTTGTATTGTGTGAATCCCTCTCGACCTCTCCTATCTCACCCCAAAACCCTTGGAACCAATAGAGGATGAATGGAGATGACCTCACATTTTCTGGACCGATGACTCAATTTGAGACAGACCGATGGATTCAGAACATGGAAGATCATATGGAGAATAACACTATAGCCGGAAAGGTTATGATCCAGCATTCTCTTTAGTGCTTTGAAAGAGGTGCTGCTACTTGGTGGAGGATGTACCAAACCCTCAATGGATGGCAAGGAGTAACCACTTGGAAAGAATTTAAGTTGACTCTGCAAAGGTCTCATCTTGTGTCCCAGAAATTGAAGCCTTATGGAAATGATATGAGGAAACCTTGTGCATGCAATCTCTGTGGAGAAATAGGACACAACCATAAAGAACACAAGGATGAATGCCCTCATTTGAAGAAAGTCACCCAGCTGAAGAATGCCCAACTAGGCAGATTACTTGTTCCTTGAGTGAAGGAACTACCCACTACCCTGCTCAGTGTCACATTTACCCTATAGTACAACAAACCATCCAACAGAAGAAAGAAGAAACGAAAGGAGCCCTTATGGAAATTTTAGAAGAACATGTGATGAAGGAAGACGTGGAGGACACACCCAAGAAGACCCAATTAAACCTTGCACCAAGTCATGCTATTCATGTGGATAAGAAGGACACATCTCCCAGAATTGTATGAATGGGGACCTAGTAGAATTCCCGACAGAGGAAGTAGAGTATGACCCACATGAAATAGAAGCCCTGATTGGAACGGAAAAGTCCAGGAAGAGAAATAGAATGGATTCCAAGAAGGACCTGCATCATATCATATGTTTTAGGCGCAGACATACAGGGCACTACTTCGGCGGTTGCCCTAAAAGGAAGCCGAGGACCCAAGGAGGCTATGTAACCACAAGGAAACCTCGAGACTTGTCAGAAGTAATATGCTTCTGCTATAATGAAGCAGGGCACTTTGCCAGAGATTGTCCAAAGGAGAAGGAGACTTGTGATAAATAGTTGAGTCTATGAGAAATATAGTAGTAGTAGTGGGAACAATTCTTTTATTATTGAGGTGTTAAGTTGAGGCATGTAATGGAAATGCGGGAGATGGTAATAATTTGAGAATCAATGAAGTTAGCATCGTTGGTAAAGATTTGGATTTTATGAGCAGTGACTCTATGGAGGAAGATTTTGACCATTTTCGAGGATATGAGAAATGTGTTCTATGGATGAATTTGTGCATTTCAAGGGTGGTAGTACCCTGTGAGGAGATTTGACCCCTGGAAAGGATAATGATGTTCCACGGAGTGGACTTCATAAGTATAAGTTTTATCTCGATATGTGGGTTACCCCAAGAATATGAAGAGATGAAGTACTATTGGAGTATAAAGGAGGTATGATGTTGGAAATATGGAGCAATTGTAACTCCATGATGAGTTTGAGTAATCACATTTTAGTTTGGAACCAATAGAAGGAAGGGAGACAGTACAATTGGATGGATTTAAGAATGCTAGGAAGCTGGATGTTGGAATAATGGTATGTTGCCCCGAGGATGAGTTTAAGGTTTACAAGTGATGAGATGGGCCATAACCCATAGGCTCCAGGACCAACCAAGAAGCAAGCACACTCTTGCTGAAGGAAAGCCCCTGGAGGAGGATATGCCTTTATCAACAGACGATCTTATAGGATTAACGCAAAACCTGAGAGTTGTGAAGGAACGATAGATGTTTGTTTGGCTTGCAGAATCCATGGATTTATCCGAACTTAGTTCGTTGACAAGAGAATTTCTGAAATGCTTGTGAGGATGACCGAGTGTTAGAATGCGAGATTCACTAAACCATATACAAGGTAATGATTTGGGTGCGGGGTGGATTGCTCACCATACCGACTTACTCTTATTATTCGCCTTGCTATATGGGATGGTAAATCTGAGTGACTTACCCATAGTAGAGCGACGACGATCAAAACCTTGTTTAAACCCTAGAATGGTATGACAATTTTCCCTTGTACAAGGCAGCTTTGCCAAACGTAGGTCATACGGGGAGAATGAAGCCCAGACCCGTTTTCTGCAGGAACCCCGGTCAAATTGTTTGATGACCACCATGAGATATCGATAGTGGTGTAGTATTGGCGCCATACCCGTCAGCTAAGAAGACCCAGTCACAGGCAAGACCGTAAAGGACACAGGAATTGAGGAAAAGGTTATGCCACTACCGAAAGAGCCAGAGGAGGAATTTTGCTGAGGATCTGAGACGACTGACCCTGTCAACAATAAGGATGGAGTATATGAGTTTTGATGGAACCGTAACCATGCTTCTAAGGGTGGTAGTACCCCAGACCCCCCTGTGACGATCGATGGATTTTGAGAAGCCCCCGAACCTAACATATTCCTTTCTAGCCTCTCCGAATCTCGGGGGCGAGATTCATTTTAAGGGTGGTAGGTTTGTAACATCCCAAAATTCTAAATTTTGGAATGTTATATTGAATAAATAGTTTGGATTGATTGTTTGATTGTGGTGTGATTGCTTGTGTGAAACTCAGTGAAATTTGAAACTTTTTGAAAGTTAAATGAGAGGGAATAAAAGGACTTTCCCAAACTTTCATTTTGCATTTATGATCTCCATGAATTCAAATTCATTTCATCACAAAACCCTAGAGAGAAGATGACATCACTTCTTCCATTTAAATAAATGAAAAGGGTTTTGAAAAGATTTGAATTCCATTTGGAACTATTTCAAATTCAGAAACTTTAAGCAACTCAATGATTTTCATGAGAGAAGATACAATAAATTCTTCAAAACCTATGAAATATGAGTTGGAAGTTTTAAAAAATCCAATTTAAAGTCCCTTTGAAAATTATTTTCAAATTGGGGTTATTTGGTTTTTATTCAAATTATTTTTCTCCAAAAATAGAATATACAGAAATTAGGGTAAAATGATTCCCTACAATAGAAAATGGAGAGAAATAAATTTGAAATTATTTTGGTATTTTTAAAATGATTTTTATTGGGTTTTATTGTAGCAGTAGCACTTTTTGCTTTATTTGATTTTTTGTGTAATTTATCTGACGCTAGAAAATGTTCAAATTTTAGAAAATCTTTTTCTGAAATTTTTGATATATAATATGCATATGCTATATTTTTTTAGTTTATGTGGTTTTATTTTTATTTATTGTGTGTTAAAAAAAATCCGCGCGCCGACTGGGCCGACCCAGCCGAAGCCAGGCCAAGGCCCCGCTCCGCTGACCACCTTCCCCGCGCACGCTGCCGTGTCCTCGCCGGACTCCGGCTAGGAGTCCGGGTCGGAGCCGCCTCCCGCCGTTGCCCCTCCTCCAAGCCGTCGTCGCCCCCCCCCCCCTTCCCCCTATAAATCCCGAGGCCCAGGGCCCTCTCCCTCCTCCTCCTCCTCCTAAGTCGCCGCCGACGCCGACTCCGCCGTCGCGGCACTTCCCGTCGTCGCCGCTTAGCCCCGCCGCCTAGCGTCGCCGCCGGCCGTTCGCCGCTCGCCGCCATCGCGCCCTGCAACCCCGCCGGAGCTGCCTTGCCGCCTAGCCTCGCTGTCGCTGGGAAGCCGCCGGAACCACCGACTCGAGCCGCTTCCGAACCGGTAATAAAACCGCCCCGGTCCGGTTTCTTTTTTTCTTCGGTTTTGTTTTTAAAGCTGGTTTTCTTTTTAGTTAGGTTAATTAGTGGACGTTCACTAGTTCAGGTTCTGTAGCGAACGAATTCATTAGATTAGGTTCTGTAACGAACATTCGTTCGGTAATTTTTTTCTTTTTCTTTTTAATTTTCGGCCAGGGACCCATCCGTGAATATCTTATTTACAGATTAGCCCCTGGTTTTCAAACGATCGCTACTTTTTACTCGTTTATCTAAATTCAACGAAACCAACGCCCACTTCTTCGTTATGATCCCCTCTATCCAGATAATCAACTTGAACATGTTTTTGAAAATTTAAAATTTGGTTTCAAACAGATTTGAATTCAAACTTCTTTTGTTCATAACTCAAGTTTTATAACTCCGATTTATTTGATTCTTTTTGCTATTTGAAGCTCTTGACGTAAACTTTCTGATAAGAGCAAATCCACTCAATTTTGGTACAGTTAGAAATTGTTTTCTGTTGCAAGAGTTAATTGCTTGTTTTCAAAGATTTTCGAGTTTTTTTCTTCGATTCTTTTGCATGAGTGCTTATGTATGTAATTGCTTGCTTACGATAGATTGATCGGAGTGTGACGGGTAGAACTATGAGGAGTTATGAGTGTGAATCATCTTCATCAACAGTACAAGGCAAGTTCACACTTTGATCATACTTTTCATTACCCAGTTTTTATGCATTAGTTTTACCCTCAAACATTGCATGAGTAGGATTGATAACATCTGGGTATTGGGAAGTAGTTGATGAGGTAGGAACCTATTGTCTTGCATTCAACCCCTGGGTACTACTACATTATGCTTACTGCTATGCTATGCTCGTAGACGTGGTTTGGTTTTGAGAGAATTCATGAAAGATGTGAGAGTTATGATTAACAAAGGGATACTTAAGGTGGCTACTTTAATGCACATCTGGGTGGAATGGTTGAGGCACCCTGGAGCACCTAGTGGTTTGCCCGGGCACCTGGAGAACCCAGTGCTTTCCCAAGGGAATCCCGGAGTACCCGTGTGATCACCCTATGGAATGCCACCCTGGCTCAAAGGGATCATAAGATTATTCATGCTAGAAACTTCCGTGTGCAGCCACAAGCCATTACGGGCTCTGGCATAGTTGAGTATGTTATGTGACCTCTTTTAGTGGTAGGCTAGTAGATGTAGGGCGATGTAGGTGGTACTGTCTACCCAGAGTAAAGAGTTAATGCTTCGGAAAGACTGTGTCTCGGTCATCCGTTTCTCAAACACCATGTAGTGCGAGAAATCCAACGGAGGAGGTCGAGTCTTGTGGGGAAAAGTGCGCAAACCTCTGCAGAGTGTATAAACTAATCATGGTTAGCCGTGTCCTCGGTTATGGACATCTTGAGTATCTGGTACTTGAATTATTGATTTGATCACATCACTCTAATTAATTAATTTGTTGGGTTGATGATTATTAATTTCGGATTGAGTTGGAGGAACCTTCTCAATATTTTCAACAAACTTTGTAGTTAAATAAAATATATTCCTTTGTTGTAGGGGAAAATTTGCTTTATGCAAAATTAAACTTAGAGCCTCCACCAGCTAAATATGCATGTAGCGATAGCCATTATTCAGCATTGCTCTACAGTGTGAAATTGCCAGTACATTCAATGTACTGACCTATATGGCTGCAACGTCTCATGTTGCAGGATTCTTACGACGAGTAAGTGATACGTTAGGGTTACGATTTCTACACTCAACTTTGCCATTGGTGTTGATGGGAATCCACAACCTTGTTGTTACTTCCGCTATTTGGATTGAGGTAATAGTATTTACGTTACTTTATACATGTGATTTACCTCTGTTATAAATCCTCGAGTACTGTGTGTGTCAGCATACCGATCCAGGGATGACACTTAAGCACAGAGACTTGACCGTCTGAGGTCGGGTTGCTACAAATAGGTTAGTCCCAAAAATCATATAAAATATCATATAAATGCATATAAAACATCGTAGATGGATAATATAATAGCATGGAACAATAAAAAATTATAGATACGTTGGAGACGTATCAAGCATCCACAAGCTTAATTCCTGCTCGTCCTCGAGTAGGTAAATGATAAAAATAGAATTTTTGATGTGGAATGCTACCTAACATAATTTTCAATGTAATTTTCTTTATTGTGGCATGAATGTTCAGATCTGAAAGATTCAAGACAAAAGTTTAATATTGACATAAAAATAACAATACTTCAAGCATACTAACCAAGCAATTATGTCTTATCAAAATAACATAGCCAAAGAAAGCTCATCCCTACAAAATCATATAGTTTGGCCATGCTTCATTTTCGTCACACAAAAATGCTCTCATCATGCACAACCCCGATGATAAGCCAAGCAATTGTTTCATACTTTAGTATTCTCAAACTTTTTCAACTTTCACGCAATACATGAGCGTGAGCCATGGACATAGCACTATGGGTGGAATAGAATATGATGATGGGGGTTGTGTGGAGAAGACAAAAAACGAGAAAGTCTCACATTGACGTGGCTAATCAACGGGCTATGGAGATGCCCATCAATTGATGTCAATCCGAGGAGTAGGGATTGCCAAGCAACGGATGCACTAGAGCTATAAATGTATGAAAGCTCAACAAAAGAATCTAAGTGGGTGTGCATCCAACTTGCTTGCTCACGAAGAACTAGGGCATTTGAGGAAGCCCATTGTTGGAATATACAAGCCAAGTTCTATAATGAAAAATTCCCACTAGTATATGAAAGTGACGAAATAAGAGACTCTCTATCATGAAGATCATGGTGCTACTTTGAAGCACAGGTGTGGAAGAAGGATGGTAGCATTGTCCCTTCTGTCTTTTTTGCCTTCCTTTTTTATTTGGCCTTTCTCCTTTTTCAGATGGGACAATGCTCTAATAATTATGATCATCACACTTCTATTTATTTACAACTCAAAGATTACAACTCGATACTAAATATAACTCTATATGACTGCCTCCGGTGGTGTACCGGGATGGGCAATGAATCAAGAGTGACATGTATGAAAAACTAGGCAAGGTGGCCTTGCCACAAATAAGTGTCAACTACATGATCATTCAAGGCAATATGACAATGATGAAGCATGTCATAATAAACGGAACGGTGGAAAGTTGCATGGCAATATATCTCGGAATGGCTATGGAAATGCCATAATAGGTAGGTATGGTGGCTGTTTTGAGGAAGATATAAGGAGGATTATGTGTGATAGAGCGTATATCACGGGGTTTGGATGCACCGGCGAAGTTTGCACCAACTCTCGAGGTGAGGAAGGGCAATGCACGGTACCGAAGAGGCTAGCAATGATGGAAGGGTGAGAGTGCGTATAATCCATGGACTCAACTGTCATAAAGAACTCGCATACTTATTGAAAAAATCTACAACTCATCAAAACCAAGCACTACGCGCATGCTCCTAGGGGGATAGATTGGTAGGAAAAGACCATCGCTCGTCCCCAAACGCCACTCATAAGGAAGGCAATCAAAGAACACCTCATGCTTCAAATTCATCACACAACGGTTACCATACGTGCATGCTACGGGACTTGCAAACCTCAACACAAGTATTTCTCAAATTCACAATTACTCAACTAGCACGACTCTAATATGACCATCTTCATATCTCAAAACAATCATAAAGTATCAAACTTCTCATAGTATTCAATGCACTTTATATGAAAGTTTTATTATACCCATCTTGGATGCCTACCATATTAGGACTAAATTCATAACCAAATCAAATTACCATGCTATTTAGGACTCTCAAAATAATATAAGTGAAGCATGATAGTTAATCTATTTCTTCAAAATAAAACTACCGCTATGCTCTAAGAAGATATAAGTGAAGCACTAGAGCAAATGACAAACCACTCCAAAAGATATAAGTGAAGATCAATAAGTAGTTGAATAATTATGTAACTATGTGAAGACTCACTGACATTTAAGAATTTCAGATCTTGGTATTTTATTCAAACAGCAAGCAAAACAAAATAAAATAAAATGACGCTCCCAGCAAAACACATATCATGTGGTGAATAAAAATATAGCTCCAAGTAAAGTTACCGATGAACGAAGACGAAAGAGGGGATGCCATCCGGGGCATCCCCAAGCTTAGGCTCTTGGTTGTCCTTGAATATTACCTTGGGGTTCCTTGGGCATCCCCAAGCTTAGGCTCTTGCCACTCCTTATTCCATAGTCCATCGAATCTTTACCCAAAACTTGAACACTTCACAACACAAAACTCAACAGAAAACTCGTAAGCTCTGTTAGTATAAGAAAATAAATCACCACTTAGGTACTGTTGTGAACTCATTCTAAATTCATATTGGTGTAATATATACTGTATTCCAAGTTCTCTATGGTTCATACCGTCCGATACTACTCATAGATTCATCAAAATAGGCAAACAACACAATGAAAACAGAATCTGTCAAAAATAGAACAATCTATAGTAATCTGTATCATTCGAATACTTCTGTAACTCCATAAATTCTTAAATAAAATGGCGGACCTGAGGAATTTGTCTATTAGTCTTCTGAAAAACGAATCAACCTAAAAGCACTCTCCAGTAAAAAATGGCAGCTAATCTCGTGAGCGCAAAAGTTTCTGTTTTTTACAGCAAGATCGCAAAGACTTCACCCAAATCTTCCCAAAGGTTCTACTTGGCACAAACACTAATTAAAACATAAAACCACATATAAACAGAAGCTATATGAATTATTTATTACTAAACAGTAGCAAAAATCGAAGTACAAAAATAAAATTGGGTTGCCTCCCAACAAGCGCTAACGTTTAATGCCCCTAGCTAGGCATGATGATTTCAATGATGCTCACGTAAAAGATAAGAATTGAAACATAAAGAGAGAATCAGGAAGAATATGACTAGGACATTTAAGTCAAACCCACTTCCTATGCATAGGGATTTTGTGAGCAAACAACTTATGGTAACAATAATCAACTAGCATAGGAAGGCAAAACAAGCATAACTTCAAAACTTTAAGCACATAGAGAGGAAACTTGATATTATTGCAATTCATACAAGCATATATTCCTCCCTCATAATAATTTTCAGCAGCATCATGAATGAAATCAACCATATAACCATCACATAAAGCATTCTTGTCATGATCTACAAGCATAGAATTTTTATTACTCTCCGCATAAGCAAATTTCTTCTCATGAATAGTAGTGGGAGCAAACTCAACTAAATAACTATCATGTGAGGCATAATACAATTGAAAATTAAAATCAAGCTGACGAGTTTCATGGTTATCATTAATCTTTATAGCATACATGTCATCACAATAATTATCATAAATTGGAACTTTGTTCTCATAATCAATTGGAACCTCTTCCGAAATAGTGGATTCATCACTAAATAAAGTCATGACCTCTCCAAATACACTTTCATAATTACCACAATAAGATTCAACACCCTCCAAAATAGTGGGATCATTACTTCCTAAAGTTGACACTCTTCCAAACCCACTTTCATCAATATAATCATCATAAATAGAAGGCATGCTATCATCATAATAAATTTGCTCATCAAAACTTGGGGGACAAAAAATATCATCTTCATCAAACATAGCTTCCCCAAGCTTGTGGCTTTGCATATCATTAGCATCATGGATATTCAAGGAATTCATACTAACAACATTGCAATCATGCTCATCATTCAAAAATTTAGTGCCAAACATTTTAATGCATTCTTCTTCCAACACTTTGGCACAATTATCGGAATCCTTATTTTCACGAAAGACATTAAAAAGATGCAGCATATGAGGCACCCTCAATTCCATTTTTTTTGTAGTTTTCTTTTATAAACTAAACTAGTGATAAAACAAGAAACTAAAAGATTCGATTGCAAGATCTAAAGATATACCTTCAAGCACTCACCTCCCCGGCAACGGCGCCAGAAATTGCTTGATGTCTACTACACAACCTTCTTCTTGTAGATGTTGTTGGGCCTCCAAGTGCAGAGGTTTGTAGGACAGTAGCAAATTTCCCTAAAGTGGATGACCTAAGGTTTATCAATCCGTGGGAGGCGTAGGATGAAGATGGTCTCTCTCAAACAACCCTGCAACCAAATAACAAAGAGTCTCTTGTGTCCCCAACACACCCAATACAATGGTAAATTGTATAGGTGCACTAGTTCGGCGAAGAGATGGTGATACAAGTGCAATATGGATGGTAGATATAGGTTTTTGTAATCTGAAAATATAAAAACAGCAAGGTAACTATTGATAAAAGTGAGCACAAACGGTATTGCAATGCGTTGAAACCAGGCCTAGGGTTCATACTTTCACTAGTGCAACTTCTCTCAACAATAGTAACATAATTGGATCATATAACTATCCCTCAACATGCAACAAAGAGTCACACCAAAGTCACTAATAGCGGAGTACAAACGAAGAGATTATTGTAGGGTACAAAAGCACCTCAAAGTTATCCTTTCTGATCAATCTATTCAAGAGTCCATAGTAAAATAACACAAAGCTATTCTTTCTGTTCGATCTATCCTAGAGTTCGTACTAGAATAACACCATAAGACACATATCAACCAAAACCCTAATGTCACCTACATACTCCAATGTCACCTCAAGTATCCGTGGGTATGATTATACGATATGCATCACACAATCTCAGATTCATCTATTCAAACCAACACAAAGTACTTCAAAGAGTGCCCAAAGTTTCTACCGCAGAGTCAAGACGAAAACGTGTGCCAACCCCTATGCGTAGATTCCCAAGGTCACAGAACCCGCAAGTTGATGACCAAAACATACATCAAGTGAATCAATAGAATACCCCATTGTCACCACGGGCATCCCACGCAAGACATACATCAAGTGTTCTCAAATCCTTAAAGACTCAATTCGATAAGATAACTTCAAAGGGAAAACTCAATCCATTACAAGAGAGTAGAAGGGGAGAAACATCATAAGATCCAACTATAATAGCAAAGCTCGCGATACATCAAGATCGTGCCAAATCAAGAACACGAGAGAGAGAGAGAGAGAGAGAGAGAGAGATCAAACACATAGCTACCGGTACATACCCTCAGCCCCGAGGGTAAACTACTCCCTCCTCGTCATGGAGAGTGTCGGGATGATGAAGATGGCCATCGGTGAGGGATCCCCCCCCCCCCGCTCCGGCAGGGTGCCGGAACAGGGTCCCGATTGGTTTTTGGTGGCTACAGAGGCTTGCGGCGGCGGAACTCCTGATCTAGGTTATGTTCTGGAAGTTTGGGTATATATAAGAGGTGTTGGCGTCGGGAACAAGTCCGGGGGGTCTCCGAGGCGGCCACGAGGTAGGGGGGCATGCCCCCACCCTCTTGGGTGCCTCGGGACTCTTCTGGCCCATCTCCGATACTCCGTGGGCTTCTTCTGGTCCAAAAATAATCTCCGTGAAATTTCAGGCCAATTGGACTCCGTTTGGTTTTCCTTTTCTGCGATACTCAAAAACAAGGAAAAAACAGAAACTGGCACTGGGCTCTAGGTTAATAGGTTAGTCCCAAAAAAACATATAAAATAGCATATAAATGCATATAAAACATCCTAGATGGATAATATAATAGCATGGAACAATCAAAAATTATAGATACGTTGGAGACGTATCACTGGAGTAGGAGATTAATAACTGGAGGGAGGAAACTTCCACCCTCAAGCGTAAACTGAGGAGAAAGGATAAGCTCGCTACTACCTCAACACCACCACCATCATCATCTTCCCCACCAAAGGAGACTGGACGGGTATGGGCACTCCATTGGCTTTTGCCAAGCTTGGGGGAGGTGTCCGGGTATCCTATCACCACCACTTTCTTTGCCTTTATCTATTTTAGTTCATACTTTAGTTATCCTAAGAATTAGTTGAATAAAAGTTTAGTTGGATCTATTTCTGAGTGCTTGCTTAGTGATCTACCTATCTATGTAATCGTGAGCGAAATATATAATAAAGAGTAGTTTGAGTTTTGTTTCTTTACTTTTATGTTTCAATAAAAATAAAGGAAAATAAATGAAAAAGATCATATGCTAATCTTATGATAAGTAATGACATCACATAAGGAAAAGTATGAGTGATAAAATTTATTGGAGATTGAAAAACATAGCATTGGTCAATGATGCAATTCATGAAAGAATTAATAAGGGAAGAGAAGATTCACATGCAAATACACTATCTTGGACATCTTTTATGATTGTGAGCCCCCATTAAATATTATATGTCAAAATTGTTGACGTTGAACAAGGAAGACAGCGTAATGATTTATGTTTGTTCATATTCACATAGAAGTTATATTGTCGTAGATCCTTAAACATGTGGTGCTTGCTCAATATCTTTGCTAGCCAAAAACTCCGCACTAAGTAGAGATACTACTTGTGCATCCAAAAACCTTAAACCCAAAATCTTATTTTGAGAGTCCACCATACCTACCTATGGATTGAGTAACATCCTTCAAGTAAATTGTCATCGGTGCAATAATGCAATAAAAATTGCTTTTAAATGTGTTGGATCATTTAGTGTAAGAGAAAATTGAGCGTTGTACGAACTTGTGATTGCAAAGTAATAAAGGCGACGGACTGCATAATAAAGGTTGCTATCATAAGGGGCAATATAACCTGGCGTTCTTTTGCATTAAGGGATTTGGCGTACAAACAAAAGGCGCATGGCAACCTCTGCTTCCCTCTGCGAAGGGCCTATCTTTTACTTTTATGTATTTACTTTTATGCAAGAGTCAAAGTATTCTTCCCTATTCCTTTTTATTTTCTCTTTTTGCAAGCATCATGTGGTGAGGCAAAGATCTAGGCACATATATCCAGTTGGATACAGGTGAGCATGAGTTATTATTGTTGACATCACCCTTGAGGTGAATACGTTGGGAGGCGAAACTACAAGCCCCTATCTTTCTATGTGTCTGGTTGGAACTTTTTGTTCATGGGTATGTTGTGAGTGTTTACAATCATAGAAGATTAAATGATGGTTGAGTATGTGGACTTGCCAAAAGGCTTCGATACGTGACCCTTCCTGAAAATATGATGAATTGTAGTTGCAAAGTTGACTGAGAACATAGTTTGTTGGTTTTTAATAGAGTTTATGCTTTATACTTCGATGTTGTGATGAATTGTTACTTGTTCATGAGAAGTTATATGATAAAAGTTGTATGATAAAGTTTTATGTCAAAGTTCTTTGCTGTTATGATAATAAGCATGATGCAACTATGTCTGTATTTTGTTTTTATCGACACCTCTCTCTCTCTAAGCATGTGGACATGTTTTTCGATATCGGTTTTTCCCTTGAGGACAAGCGAGGTCTAAGCTTGGGGGAGTTGATAGATCCATTTTGCATCATGATTTCCTACTGTTATTTATAGTGTTTTATGCATAATAATGCTTTATGGAGTAATTCTAATGCCTTTTTCTCATAATATGCAAGGTTTACACAAAGAGGGAGAATGCCGACAGTTGGAATTCTGGACCTGAAAAAGCTGCGTCAGAGTTACCTATTCTGCACATCTCCAAATAAGCTGAAAATTTATGGAGAATTATTTTGGTATATATAAAAATACTGGAGCAAATAACTACCGGAGGGGGGCCACCTGGTGAGCACAAGACACCAGGGCGCGCCAGGCCCCTCAGGTGCTCCCTGGTGGGTTGTGCTCAGCCCAGCCCACCTCCGGTGCCCATCTTCTGGTATATAGGTTATTTCGACCTAGAAAAATAAGGAGAGGACTTTCGGGACGAGTGCCGCCGTCTTGAGGAGAAACTTGGGCAGGAGCACTTTTGCCCTCCGCTGGAGCGATTCCGTCGGGGGAACTTCCCTCCGGGAGGGGGAAATCGAAGCCATCGTCATCACCAACAACCCTCTCATCTTTTGGAGGCGAATCTCCATCAACATCTTCAACAGCACCATCTCCTCTCAAACCCTAGTTCATCTCTTGTGTTCAATCTTTGTACCGGAACCTTAGATTGGTACCTGTGGGTGATTAGTAGTGTTGATTACATCTTGTAGTTGATTACTATATGGTTTATTTGGTGGAAGATTATATGTTCAGATCCATTATGCTATTTAATACCCCTCCGATCTTGAGCATGATTATCATTTGTGAGTAGTTACTTTTCTTCTTGAGGTCACGGGAGAAGTCATGTTGCAAGTAATCATGTGAACTTGATATGTGTTCGATATTTTGATGATATGTATGTTGTGATTCCCTTAGTGGTGTCATGTGAACGTCGACTACATGCCACTTCACCATATTTGGGCCTAAGGGAATGCATTGTAGAGTAGTTATTAGATGATGGGTTGCTAGAGTGACAGAAGCTTAAACCCTAGATTATGCGCTACTTCGTAAGGGACCGATTTGGATCCGAATATTTAATGCTATGGTTAGATTTTATCTTAATAATTTTTTCGTAGTTGCGGATGCTTGCGAGGGGGTTAATCATAAGTAGAATGTTTGTTCAAGTAAGAACAACACCTAAGCACCAATCCACCCACATATCAAATTATCAAAGTAGCGAACACGAATCAAACCAACATGATAAAAGTGACACGGTGAAATTTCCGTGTACCCTCAAGAATCCTTAGCTTACTATAAGAGAACGTTTTGGCCTGTCCTTTGCCACAAAAGGACTGGGCTACCTTGCTGCACTTTATTTAAGGTTATCATTACTTGTCCGTTACAAATTATCTTACTATCAATCTACCTGTTACCGACTATTTCAGTGCTTGCAAAAAATACCTTGCTGAAAACCACTTATCATTTCCTTCTACTCCTTGTTGGGTTTGACACTCTTACTTATCGAAAGGACTACGATTGATCCCCTATACTTGTGGGTCATCACACACCTTTACAAACTTCTCTGGAGCACACCACAAGCAAGGAAGCTTCCGGAGGAACCTCTAACCGCCTAGGTGTCGGATTCAGGGTTCCGCAGACCCTTGAGAGGTTCGAACTCTGGGGTACGTGCGAAGAACCCGTCCTCCCCAGTCTGCCTACGCACCAGTTCCATGAACGAACCAAACGGACTAGAGACACAGTAGTGTTACCCAGGTTCGGGCCACCTTGTGGTGTAAAACCCTACTCCTACTTTGTGGTGGATTGGCCTCGAGGGGCTGTGGATGAACTAGTACAATGGACGAACAGCCTCAGGAGGTGAGGTGTTCTTGAGCTCAATGACCTGGTGGGTGTGAGGATGATCTAAATGATTCGTCCGTCTCTATGGTGGCGGCTAGGTCCTATTTGTAGTGGCCTCGGTCCTCTTCCCAAATGTAGGCGAGAATGGATCCCACAACGGACAAATTCAAAGGGAGATAACTAGTACAAGTTATCCTCGCAAAAGTAGTCTTTGCCTGCAAAAGCCTCTGGCGGTGACGCCGCAGTGGACTCGGCGATGACCTCCGTCCTGCCGTCCTAGCGGTCTTGGTCTTGTTGCACCGGAATGGAAACCATTGCCTGATTCCTCGGGACTCCGTGCCTGCGCTTGCCTCCTTAGCACCAAAGAGGAAACTGGTACACTGCGCCCGCTAGCGCCCTCCTGGCCTTGGTCGTCATGGCTCACCTCATATGAACCTCGCGAGGTGCAGCTTGCATAGATATCTCCGCTCCTTGGGAGCTAGCCTGGGGAGGCCACCCCCCAGGGAGGTCTTGGTGTCGCCCGCCTCGCGAGGCTTGTCCCCTCGCAAGGGTCTTGGGTTTGTTGTTGCTGAAGCTGGGCCGTACCGGGCCGTTGACGGAGCCACGCCATGGGCCGCAGCCAGGCAAGTCTGGGTACTCCCGTTCCCAGAACTCCGACAGTAGCCCCTGGGCCCAAGGCGCGCTCAAACTTGGCTTCGAGGTGAAGCCAAAGGGTAAGTGTGGAGCGCCCCGGGCCCCAACCGCCTATGGCCTTGGTTTACGTGTGGTGATTGATGGGACGTGGGCGCCTCCACTTCCCCAGACTGCCTCGGCAACCATTCGACTTGACGAGACCCTGCTGCATGCCGAGAAAACCATCATTGCGTGCGACCGTGGAGGCCGTCGGTTAGCCTTCTTCTGGCAATAAATGAGGGGAGGGGCAGAGCCCCCTTGCTCATCTCCGTCTTCTCGCCACCCGCTCCTTCTTCTTCTTTCTTGTCCCGCCATCCCGCTGTAGTTCTCATGGCGCCAATCAGGAGGTTCTCCGCAGCGGAGAAAGGGAAAACCCCCCGTGAGGAGCAGGGGCCGCTCCCGCCGAAGAAGAGGCTCAGCCGCCCCCGCGATGCCGGCGAGAGGCCAAAGGTGACATGGCCTTGGTACGAGCGGCCTCCGCCCGGCTTCCCGCTCCCTCTGTACGGCCAAGTGCAAGGCTCCGGAGAAGGCGACAATGCCCAGCTCCACACAAGCCATGGCCATGGTGGCCAGGCTGAGGTCACACGGGCTGCCGGCCCACGTACCCACGCCGAAGGCTCCTCGTGCTATTTCGTGGTGTGAGCGGCGATGCCGCCACGCACGTGGATCCAGCTCCCGCGGTTCTTCGCCGAGGAGATGCCGCCGAGAGGGCCACTTGAGTTGTGGTTGCAGCACGCAGGGTGCTGCAGTCTGGCCACAGGGCGGAGGTCGAGGTCATCCCCCCGGGCAAAATCTTCATGACCAGAGGATGGAGCGAGGTCGCCCGCGCCTGCCGCGTGGAGGGGCCCTTGCCATCCACTTCGAGTACGATGATGCCTCCACGTTGTTCTTCAAGGTCTTCGACAAGGAGGGCCGCTGCTTGGAGTGTTGCCCTGGAGGGAGCGGCCTGTGCGGCGCGGCTGCAGGCACCGAGCCCGCCTTCGGTCCTGCCGACAACTCCTCCAGCAGCAGCGACGACTCCTAGGAATCCAGCGACTCTCCCGAGCTTAGATATTCTCTGGAGTCTAGCGACCACAGCTATGTGCCGCCGAGCTCTCTCTGTGCTCGGAGCGCAGCAGCGGCGTCCACTCGGTGTCGTCGGTGATACCCAGTAGCCAGGGCTCCTTGGAGTTTTCTTCTTTTATTTCCCTGCGTGGAATCATGACAAACCCCTTGGGGTATGTAAAAATGGTAATGCTTTTGCTCCAATGTTTATTACTCCTAGTATAAGGTTGCAGCTGCGTCTCTTGCTCTGGCATTGTTCCCCCTTTTCGTTCTCGCGGTAGCCTTGCGCTCTACGCCGACAGGTCACAGTCCCTAGGTAGGCTTCAGCCGTCGCTGGTATGCCAGGTCGCTATGCCGTGGTCAAGGCCAGGAGGTGAGCGGCTCGAGATCCGGTGAGAGCTCCTGAGGCGCGATGCTCAAGAGGTCCCCTTTGGCGTGCAAGCGGCTTCCTGGAGGCCGAAAAGGGAAGTAGCATTTCCGGAGTGAGATTACGGGAGTGGAAAACATCGGACGAAGAGATTCATACCGACATGCACGGGTGACTTATTTTTGGCAAGCCTGAGATGATTCCTCCGTGAAGCACCTGACAGTATCTTAGCGGCGATGCTTCCAGGTAGGGCTCCTGCCGGCCTTCCCCTTCCCGCTCATCTGAGTGCTCTACGTCCTCGGGTCCCGACCCTCGAGCGAGGCTCAGCCGCCGCTGGTATGCCAGGTCGCGATGCCGTGGTCAAGGCAAGTGGGTGAGGGCTGGAGAGTCAGTAGGAGCTCCTGAGTCGCGATGTTCAGGAGCCCCTCTTTAACGTGCAAGTGAATTGCGTGAAAAATGGACAGCCGGTAGGGCCGCCTGCAGCCAAACTCGGGGGCTCCTGTGGGTTAGTCCAAGAAGAGAGCATAACTCGTAAGCGCGCTTGCTGTCCTGCCGCTGATCTTTCCCAAAGAAGATGAAGGCACTGAGGATCTGGTGAGGCGACGTGCATGGTGCAGGCCGCGAGCCAGAGCTCGATCCCTCAGATTTGTCAGCGCTACAGGGATGGACCCGAGCACAGGCACCGCGCCAGCATGTGTAGCCCCTGTTGCGGGATGAGCAAGAGGCCGGTCAGCAGCGCGGGAGGCCGCAAAGGGTGGTAAGACATCAGGAAAACAGGTGATAAACATACAAAAAATCATGGTTGGAAGCAAGCCAGCTCTAATTGATGCAAAGAACGATTCATGCCACAGGGACGGACCCATGCAGCCTGGGGATGATGCAGCCCGAGGGGCGCTCCCAACTGAATGACTGGAAGATGCAAGAAAGATACATGTCACAGGGACAGACCCACGCGACCTGGGGATAATGCAGCCCGAGGGGCGCCCCCAACTGAATAAACCGAAAAATGTCGCCTGGCACCATTGCTGAAGAGATGTTGGAGTAGCTGAAGACGCATGTTGAAGAAGTCGCTCCTCACGAGCCGCCTGGGTCCTGAACCTCGGGGGCTCATGAAGAACTGTCGCCATCTCCGCCTGGTGCCTGGCCTCCTGAGCCGCCATGACGCCCCGCATGTGGCGCTAAGATGCAACAGCCGCGTTCAGCAAGCCAAAGGGCATGCGAACGTAGCTGTGAGAGGGTCCCTCGCACCGGCCAACACGCGACGACTAGTACAGCCGCTGAGAGGCGACCCTGTTGAGTCCTGGAATGTTGACGCAGACGTGCAGCTCGCTGTCCTCGCCAGGACAAGGAGCCGCGCCAGGTGGTGGGTAGCGGTCGCCACACATGGCTCTCCCCTCTTGAAGCTCCTCGGTTAGCTTGGTGATGAACTCCTGAGCACCTGGCGTCCCGCGCCTTGTGCCCTCGTGGTGGAAACGTGCACTAAAGCACACCTCCATGTGGTGCTCGAGCGTCTCCCCTGTGACATTGGCTAAGTCAGAGGCCCTCCAAAAGAGAGCCACCGAGCCTAGCCTGAGGGGGGCATCGGGCGCGCCTTCCTATGCGAGGAAGGGAGGTGCCCCGTACGTGGGCGCAGGTCCTGAGGTCGTGTCGCTGGACGCCCCGCTCCCCAGGGGTTCCTTTTCCTCGCAGGCGATTGTGATAGCTTCAGGAGGGTAGATGGCGCCTTCATCGTCGGGGTTCTCGGCTGCTGCAACTTGGTAGGCGCGCTCGAGAGAGCACACTGCGTCCTTTTCCTTGCAGGCGATTGTGATGATGTCGCAGTTCCCTGGCATCTTGAGGACATTGTAACCATGATGAGTCACTGCCATGAACTTGGCCAGGGCTGGATACTCAAGGATGGCATTGTATGGAAGGCGGATGTGGGCGACGTCAAAGTCGATGAGCTCTGTGTGATAGTTGTCGCGCTGGCCGAAGGTGACAGGGAGGTAGATCTGGCCTATCGGGGTGGTGGAGCCATCAGTCACTCCTGAGAAACGCTTGGTGGGCTGCAGCTGGTCATAGGGCACTTGGAGGCGGTCGAACGTCTCAATGGAAAGAACATTGAGCCCCGCACCACCATCGATGAGAGTCTAGGTGACGAGGACGTTGCTGATGATGGCCGAGCAGAGCATCAGGAGGGCATCGGCAGTTGCTGCGCACTTGAGCTAGTCGATCGAGCTGAAGGTGATGGTGCACTTGGACCACCTGAGCAGTCGCGTGGCCTCGAGCCTGGGGAGGGCCGCGTTCACTTTGCGGGCAAACTGCTTGAAGATGCGATGAGAGGCTGGGGCCTGAGCACCGCCCAGGATGCAGGCGATGGCACAAGGCTCCTGGAAGCCCCCAGCCCCTTGCCCTGGTGGTGGTCGTCGTTCCTTCTCGGCGCTGGTGGCAGTGGAGGGAGGCCAGTGTTGCCCTGCGGATGGTCCTCACGAGGCTGGTCCCTCCAAGGGCCCTCGTGAGGCTGGCCCTA
Source organism: Triticum aestivum (assembly GCF_018294505.1). Lineage (NCBI taxonomy): Eukaryota > Viridiplantae > Streptophyta > Magnoliopsida > Poales > Poaceae > Triticum > Triticum aestivum. The sequence continues at coordinate 344,982,280 of NC_057799.1, forward strand.
CCAGTGTTCCTCACGAGGATGATCGTGCCACTCCTGGCAGGGGCCATGGTCGTCCCAACGTCCTCCATTTCGGCCTCCTCCGCGGACGTAGCCTCGATCACTATGCTCGGGGCGACGATCGAGGCGCCCATCACGGATGGCCCTGAGCTCCTGACAGTCATTGGTGTTGTGGCTGTGTACGTTGTGGAAGACGCAGAACGGACGGCTGCTCTTGGATGACTCTGGATGGTCGCAGCCGCGCTTCATCTCTGGTTCAGCCACGAGCATGGCCGCCCCCTTGCGCTTCACGTCCTTGGCCTTGGCCTTCTTGTCCTCTTGGTCGGTCTCTGGGAGATCAAGGAGGAGAGGCGTCCTTCCTCAGCTCTCGCACACTTGGTCGCCATGTTGAACATCTCCAGAACCGTGCATAGGTCCTTGTGTATGACGAGCTCTTCCTTCATCTTGACGTCGCGGACACCATCAATGAATGCGGAAATGATGGCCTCGTCCGACACCTTGGGGATCTTGAGACGAACGTTGTTGAAGCGCTGGATGTACTTCTGCAGGGTCTCCCCTGGCTATTGCTTGATGCGCCATAGGTCACCCGCAGCAGACGGGCGGTCGTGAGTGCCCTGGAAGTTGGTGACGAAGAACTCGCGCATCTCGCTCTAGGAGGAGATCAATCCCACGGGCAGGTTCAGGAGCCACGAGCGCGCGCCATCCTTGAGGGCCATGGGAAACCAATTCGCCATGACCTTCTCGTCGCCGTTGGCCACCTCGATGCTCAGCTCATAGAGCTGCAAGAACTCAGCGGGGTCAGCGGTGCCGTCGTAGCGTGGAGGCAGGTCGGGCTTGAACTTCTCTGGCTAGACGACACTGCGTAGCTCGGGAGTGAAGGCACGGCAGCCCGCGGTAGTCACGGGACCAGTCGTGGAGGTGGAGCCTGATCTTGGCGCTCACGCGCCACCACCGCAGGCGGCGCACGGTCTTGACGCGGTGGTGCTGGGAGCGCAGGAGCATGTTCTTGCAGCCGCTGGACCTCCCGGCAGCTTTCTTCTTCATGCGCGGGCGCCCTGCGCGGTGGGTCGCGCCATGGGGCCGCACGCCTTGGTCTGAGGGCGACGTCTTGACGGGGAGGTGGCAGAGGTGCTCCATGGGCTACGTCACCCGCGGCAGGCGGCGGGCGAGGCAGCGAGAGAGACGGTGCAGGAGAGCTCCCAACGGCACTGACAAGCTCGGCGATGCGGTCCAGCCAGTCTTTGTAGAAGTCGTCGACAGGGCGGTAGCGCAGGAGCTCGCATGCCATGAGCAGCACAGCCTGCGCGTCCGCCGGCCCACGACGAGCGTGAGATGACGAACCAGCCGGAGTCAGCGACGGGGTGGTTGTGCGTCCATCACGCCGCACGGAGGGGTGCTGCAACAAAGCTTGCTGCTCGGGCCCCACTGGGCCGGTGGCGGCGTTGGCGGCTGGCGATGGAGAATGACGGGGAGGCCCGCCGGCAGGTGCCGTCTTGGCGACGCGAGCGGCGAGGGCGGCCCGACGCTCAGCACGGGCTCGATGGGCGTCATCCATGGAAGCGGTGGAGCAGCGGCGAATCGATCGGCGAAAGAGAGGCTCCGACGCACCCCTACCTAGCGCGCCAAATGTCGGATTCAGGGTTCCGCATACCCTTGAGAGGTTCAAACTCTGGGGTGCGTGCGAAGAACTCGTCCTCCCCAGTCTGCCTACGCGTCGATTCCACGGCCTAGCTCGACGAACCAAACGGACTAGAGACACAGCAGCTTTACCCAGGTCCGTGCCACCTTGCGGTGTAAAACCCTACTCCTGCTTTGTGGTGGATTGGCCTCAAGGGGCTGTGGATGAACTAGTACAATGGACGAACAGCCTCAGGAGGTGAGGTGTTCTTGAGCTCGATGAGCTGGTGGGTGTGAGGATGATCTGAATGATCCGTCCGTCTCAATGGTGGTGGCTAGGTCCTATTTATAGTGGCCTCGGTCCTCTTCCCAAATGTAGGCGGGAAGGGATCCCACAACGGCCAAATTCAAAGGGAGACAACTAGTACAAGTTATCCTGACAAAAGTAGTCTTCGCCTGCAAAAGCCTCTGGCGGTGACGCCGCGGTGGGCTCGGCGATGACCTCCGTCCTGCCATCCTGGGGGTCTTGGTCTTGTTGCACCGGAATGGAAACCTTTGCTTGATTCCTCGGGACTCCACGCCCGCGCTTGCCTCCTTAGCACCAAAGAGGAAACTGCTACACTGCGCCGCTGGTGCCCACCTGGCCTTGGTCGTCATGGCTCACGTCATATGAACCTCGCGAGGTGCAGCTTGCATAGATATCTCCGCTCCTCGGGAGCCAGCCTGGGGAGGCTGCCCCCCAGGGAGGTCTTGGTGTCATCCGCCTCGCCATGCTTGTCCCCTCGCGAGGGTCTTGGGTTTGTTGTTGCTGAAGCTGGGTCGTACCAGGCCGTTGACGGAGCCACGCCATGGGCCGCAGGCAGGCAAGTCTGGGTACCCCCATTCCCAGAACGCCGACACTAGGAGCCCAAGCTCCAAGAGTAGCAAGTCAATGGGGAAGAAATATTGCAGGGAACACGATTTGGTTTGTCAAAGTGTAGATCGGGTCTTGTTCTCCCAATCCCCAAAGTTTCAACAATTTTGGGTGGAGGGATTGAGAGTATTGAGCAAAATGAGGTGTAGCAATGGTGGAGCTCAACAAGACATCAGGGTTAGGGATGGAGGAGGAAGAAGGGGGCTTTTATAGTGTTCTTGGTGGGGTGGGGGTTTATGCCCATTGGACCCCGTGTGCACAGGCTAAGTCAGCCCCGTGCGCACGAGGTACTCAGGAACAAACGCACCACCCCGTGCGCATGGGGGTCAAGACCCCGTGCACACGGGGTACCCAGGGAGTTACGCAGTACCCCATGCGCACGGGGGTCAAAGGACCCCATGCGCACGGGGTACCCAGGAAGTTACGCAATACCCCGTGCGCACGGGGTCATCAAAAGACCTCGTGCGCACGGGATACCCAGAAACCTTCTGTTGCAAACTTTCCGAGTACCACACGTAAGCACACTACGGATAAAAGTGGTAGGAGTGGGTAAGCTGGTGCTTAAGTTTCGGCAAAGGCATTCCCACACAACACAGATCCACACCGACCCCTCTTAATAGTGTGGTCTTTCCTACGACTCGAATCGAACCAAAAAAGAAATACTTCGAATCGCCGGTAGACCATGCATTTGATCTTTTTGAATTGGGGGGTCGCACACCTCCATCAAGAAAAATTTGGAACCAATATCCTGAGATGAACTTTAGCACCCGATATTAGTTCCACTAACCATATTGTCATCACACCAAAATATAATTTAAGCGACACTTGCACTTCCAATCTCCCCGTTTTTTGGTGCATTGATGACAACATGGTTAGGACATGGCATCAAAAGATAAAATTAAGCAACAAGCCATGTGACAATGATTGATCATTGTAGCTCCCCTATATGTGTGCCCAGATAAAATATATGCTTTAGTTTGCATCAAGCACACACATATGAGGCTCCCCCAAGATCAATATTGTCAAGACATGAGATCAACAAAAAAACCTATAACGGTGCCTAGATCTCATGCAACGGTGTAGTGAGCAGTTATCGTGAGACAACATAATGATAGCACGAAGTGATCATAGCATAAGCAAGTAGGGTTCATGATAAATAATTAGAGTCTCACGAGCTAACAACGAGTAGCTCACAACCACACCAAGGAAAGCAAATAAGAGTATCTCAAGCCAATTAAAAAACCAACAAAGAGAAATAACCACGAGGCTTGAGATCTCAACACAATCTAAATAAAAACACCACTTCTCCCCCTTTGTCATCAAGATAACAAAAAGGGGAAAGGCAACACAAAGACACCACTAGACAAGAGGAGGCATGCTCGAAGTGTTGGGGAACGTAGTAATTTCAAAAAAAATCCTATGCACACGCAAGATCATGGTGATGCATAGCAACGACAGGGACGAGTGTGTCCACATACTCTCGTAGACCGAAAGCGGAAGCGTTAGCACAACGCGGTTGATGTAGTCGTATGTCTTCATGATCCGACCGATCAAGTACCGAATGCACGGCACCTCCGAGTTCTGCACACGTTCAACTCGATGACGTCCCTCGAACTCCGATCCAGCCGAGCTTTGAGGGAGAGTTCCGTCAGCACGACGGCGTGGTGACGATGATGATGTTCTACCGACGCAGGGCTTCGCCTAAGCACCGCTACAATATTATCGAGGTGGATTATGGTGGAGGGGGCACCGCACACGGCTAAGAGATCCAAGGGATCAATTGTTGTGTCTACAAGGGGTGCCTCCCTCCCTGTATATAAAGGAGTGGAGGAGGAGGAGGGGCCGGCCCCATGAGGAGTCCTACTCCCACCGGGAGTAGGACTCCCCCCTTCCATGTGGGAGTAGGAGAGGAGAGGGAAGGAGAGAGAGCGGGAAAGGAAAGGGGGGCGCCGCCCCCCTCCTTGTCCAATTCGGACTGGGGGGAGGGGGCGCGCGGCTGCCCCTTGGCCGCCCCTCCTCTTCTCCACTAGGCCCAATAGGCCCATTAGTCTCCCCGGGGGGTTCCGGTAACCCCCCGGTACTCCGATATATGCCCGATACTTCCCGAAACTATTCCAGAGTCCGAACATAGTTGTCCAATATATCGATCTTTACGTCTCGACCATTTCGAGACTCCTCGTCATGTCCATGATCACATCCGGGACTCCGAACTACCTTCGGTACATCAAAACACATAAACTCACAATATAACCGTCATCGAACTTTAAGCATGCGGACCCTACGGGTTCGAGAACTATGTAGACATGACCGAGACGCGTCTCCGGTCAATAACCAATAGCGGAACTTGGATGCTCATATTGGCTCCCACATATTCTACGAAGATCTTTGTCGGTCAAACCGCATAACAACATACGTTGTTCCCTTTGTCATCGGTATGGTACTTGCCCGAGATTCGATCGTCGGTATCTCAATACCTAGTTCAATCTCGTTACCGGCAAGTCTCTTTACTCGTTCCATAATACATCATCCCGCAACTAACTCATTCGTTGCAATGCTTGCAATGCTTAAGTGATGTGCATTACCGAGTGGGCCCAGAGATACCTCTCCGACAATCGGAGTGACAAATCCTAATCTCGAAATACGCCAACCCAACAAGTACATTTGGAGACACCTGTAGAGCACCTTTATAATCACCCAGTTACGTTGTGACGTTTGGTAGCACACAAAGTGTTCCTCCGGTAAACGGGAGTTGCATAATCTCATAGTCATAGGAACATGTATAAGTCATGAAGAAAGCAATAGCAACATACTAAACGATCAAGTGCTAAGCTAACGGAATGGGTCAAGTCAATCACATCATTCTCCTAATGATGTGATCCCGTTAATCAAATGACAACTCTTTGTCTATGGCTAGGAAACATAACCATCTTTGATTAACGAGCTAGTCAAGTAGAGGCATACTAGTGACACTCTGTTTGTCTATGTATTCACACATGTATCATGTTTCCGGTTAATACAATTCTAGCATGAATAATAAACATTTATCATGATATAAGGAAATAAATAATAACTTTATTATTGCCTCTAGGGCATATTTCCTTCAGTCTCCCACTTGCACTAGAGTCAATAATCTAGATTACACAGTAATGATTCTAACACCCATGGAGCCTTGGGCTGATCATGTTTTGCTCGTGGAAGAGGCTTAGACAACGGGTCTGCAACATTCAGATCCGTATGTATCTTGCAAATCTCTATGTCTCCCACCTGGACTTGATCCCGGATGGAGTTGAAGCGTCTCTTGATGTGCTTGGTTCTCTTGTGAAATCTGGATTCCTTTGCCAAAGCAATTGCACCAGTATTGTCACAAAAGATTTTCATTGGACCCGATGCACTAGGTATGACACCTAGATCGGATATGAACTCCTTCATCCAGACTCCTTCATTTGCTGCTTCCGAAGCAGCTATGTACTCCGCTTCACATGTAGATCCCGCTACGACGCTTTGTTTAGAACTGCACCAACTGACAGCTCCACTGTTCAATTAAACACGTATCCGGTTTGCGATTTAGAATCGTCCGGATCAGTGTCAAAGCTTGCATCGACGTAACCATTTACGACGAGCTCTTTGTCACCTCCATAAACGAGAAACATATCCTTAGTCCTTTTCAGGTATTTCAGGATGTTCTTGACCGCTGTCCAGTGATCCACTCCTGGATTACTTTGGTACCTCCCTGCTAAACTAATAGCAAGGCACACATCAGGTCTGGTACACAGCATTGCATACATGATAGAGCCTATGGCTGAAGCATAGGGAACATCTTTCATTTTCTCTCTATCTTCTGCAGTGGTCGGGCATTGAGTCTTACTCAACTTCACACCTTGTAACACAGGCAAGAACCCTTTCTTTGCTTGATCCATTTTGAACTTCTTCAAAACTTTGTCAAGGTATGTGCTTTGTGAAAGTCCAATTAAGCGTCTCGATCTATCTCTATAGATCTTGATGCCCAATATATAAGCAGCTTCACCGAGGTCCTTCATTGAAAAACTCTTATTCAAATATCCTTTTATGCTATCCAGAAATTCTATATCATTTCCAATCAACAATATGTCATCCACATATAATACCAGAAATGCTACAGAGCTCCCACTCACTTTCTTGTAAATACAGGCTTCTCCAAAAGTCTGTATAAAACCATATGCTTTGATCACACTATCAAAACGTTTATTCCAACTCCGAGAGGCTTGCACCAGTCCATAAATGGATCGCTGGAGCTTGCACACTTTGTTAGCTCCCTTTGGATCGACAAAACCTTCCGGTTGCATCATATACAACTCTTCTTCCAGAAATCCATTCAGGAATGCAGTTTTGACATCCATTTGGCAAATTTCGTAATCATAAAATGCAGCAATTGCTAACATGATTCGGACAGACTTAAGCATCACTACGGGTGAGAAGGTCTCATCGTAGTCAATCCCTTGAACTTGTCGAAAACCTTTTGCAACAAGTCAAGCTTTATAGCCAGTAAGATTACCGTCAGCGTTAGTCTTCTTCTTGAAGATCCATTTATTCTCGATGGCTTGCCGTTCATCGGGCAAGTCAACCAAAGTCCATACTTTGTTCTCATACATGGATCCCATCTCAGATTTCATGGCCTCAATCCATTTTGCGGAATTTGGGCTCACCATCACTTCTTTATAGTTCGTAGGTTCGTCATGGTCTAGTAACATAACCTCCAGAACGGGATTACCGTACCACTCTGGTGCGGATCTTACTTTGGTTGGCCTACGAGGTTCAGTAACAACTTGATCTGAAGTTTCATGATCATCATCATTAACTTCCTCACTAATTGGTGTAGACGTCACAGGAACCAGTTTCTGTGATGAACTATTTTTCAATAAGGGGGCAGGTACTGTTACCTCATCAAGTTCTACGTTCCTCCCACTCACTTCTTTCGAGAGAAACTCCTTCTCTAGAAAGGATCCATTCTTAGCAACGAATGTCTTGCCTTCGGATCTGTGATAAAAGGTGTACCCAACAGTTTCCTTTGGGTATCCTATGAAGACGCATTTCTCCGATTTGGGTTCGAGCTTATCAGGTTGAAGCTTTTTCACATAAGCATCGCAGCCCCAAACTTTAAGAAACGACAACTTTGGTTTCTGGCCAAACCACAGTTCATAAGGCGTCGTCTCAACGGATTTTGATGGTGCCCTATTTAACGTGAATGCGGCCGTCTCTAAAGCATAACCCCAAAACGATAGCGGTAAATCAGTAAGAGACATCATAGATCGCACCATATCTAGTAAAGTACGATTACGACGTTCGGACACACCATTACGCTGTGGTGTTCCGGGTGGCGTGAGTTGCGAAACTATTCCGCATTGTTTCAAATGTAGACCAAACTCGTAACTCAAATATTCTCCTCCACGATCAGATCGTAGAAACTTTATTTTCTTGTTACGATGATTTTCAACTTCACTCTGAAATTCTTTGAACTTTTCAAATGTTTCAGACTTATGTTTCATTAAGTAGATATACCCATATCTGCTTAAATCATCTGTGAAGGTGAGAAAATAACGATACCCGCCGCGAGCCTCAACATTCATTGGACCACATACATCAGTATGTATGATCTCCAACAAATCAGTTGCTCGCTCCATAGTTCCGGAGAACGGCGTTTTAGTCATCTTGCCCATGAGGCATGGTTCGCAAGTACCAAGTGATTCATAATCAAGTGATTCCAAAAGTCCATCAGTATGGAGTTTCTTCATGCGTTTTATACCAATATGACCCAAACGGCAGTGCCACAAATAAGTTGCACTATCATTATCAACTCTGCATCTTTTGGCTTCAACATTATGAATATGTGTATCACTACTATCGAGATTCATCAAAAATAGACCACTCTTCAAGGGTGCATGACCATAAAAGATATTACTCATATAAATAGAACAACCATTATTCTCATATTTAAATGAATAACCGTCTCGCATCAAACAAGATCCAGATATAATGTTCATGCTCAACGCTGGCACCAAATAACAATTATTTAGGTCTAAAACTAATCCCGAAGGTAGATGTAGAGGTAGCGTGCCGACGGCGATCACATCGACTTTGGAACCATTTCCCACGCGCATCGTCACCTCATCCTTAGCCAGTGTTCGCTTAATCCGTAGTCCCTGTTTTGAGTTGCAAATATTAGCAACAGAACCAGTATCAAATACCCAGGTGCTACTGCGAGCTCTGGTAAGGTACACATCAATAACATGTATATCACATATACCTTTGTTCACCTTGCCATCCTTCTTATCCGCCAAATACTTGGGGCAGTTCCGCTTCCAGTGACCAGTCTGCTTGCAGTAGAAGCACTCAGTCTCAGGCTTAGGTCCAGACTTGGGTTTCTTCTCTTGAGCAGCAACTTGTTTGCTGTTCTTCTTGAAGTTCCCCTTCTTCTTCCCTTTGCCCTTTTTCTTGAAACTGGTGGTCTTATTGACCATCAACACTTGATGCTCCTTCTTGATTTCTACCTCCGCAGCCTTTAGCATTGCGAAGAGCTCGGGAATCGTCTTATCCATCCCTTGCATGTTATAGTTCATCACGAAGCTCTTGTAGCTTGGTGGCAGTGATTGAAGAATTCTGTCAATGACGCTATCATCCGGAAGATTAACTCCCAGTTGAATCAAGTGATTGTTATACCCAGACATTCTGAGTATATGCTCACTGACAGAACTATTCTCCTCCATCTTGCAGCTGTAGAACTTATTGGAGACTTCATATCTCTCAATCCGGGCATTTGCTTGAAATATTAACTTCAACTCCTGGAACATCTCATATGCTCCATGACGTTCAAAACGTCGTTGAAGTCCCGGTTCTAAGCCGTAAAGCATGGCACACTGAACTATCGAGTAGTCATCAGCTTTGCTCTGCCAGACGTTCATAACATCTGGTGTTGCTCCTGCAGCAGGTTTGGCACCTAGCGGTGCTTCCAGGACGTAATTCTTCTGTGCAGCAATGAGGATAATCCTCAAGTTACGGACCCAGTCCGTGTAATTGCTACCATCATCTTTCAACTTTGCTTTCTCAAGGAACGCATTAAAATTCAACGGAACAACAGCACGAGCCATCTATCTACAACAAACATAGACATGCAAAATACTATCAGGTACTAAGTTCATGATAAATTTAAGTTCAATTAATCATATTACTTAAGAACTCCCACTTAGATAGACATCCCTCTAATCATCTAAGTGATCACGTGATCCAAATCAACTAAACCATAACCGATCATCACGTGAAATGGAGTAGTTTTCAATGGTGAACATCACTATGTTGATCATATCTACTATATGATTCACGCTCGACCTTTCGGTCTCAGTGTTCCGAGGCCATATCTGCATATGCTAGGCTCATCAAGTTTAACCTGAGTATTCTGCATGTGCAAAACTGGCTTGCACCCGTTGTAGATGGACGTAGAGCTTATCACACCTGATCATCACGTGGTGTCTGGGCACGACGAACTTTGGCAACGGTGCATACTCAGGGAGAACACTTTATCTTGAAATTTAGTGAGAGATCATCTTATAATGCTACCGTCAATCAAAGCAAGATAAGATGCATAAAAGATAAACATCACATGCAATCAATATAAGTGATATGATATGGCCATCATCATGTTGTGCTTGTGATCTCCATCTCCGAAGCACCGTCATGATCACCATCGTCACCGGCGCGACACCTTGATCTCCATCGTAGCATCGTTGTCGTCTCGCCAACTATTGCTTCTACGACTATCGCTACCGCTTAGTGATAAAGTAAAGCATTACAGGGCGATTGCATTGCATACAATAAAGCGACAACCATATGGCTCCTGCCAGTTGCCGATAACTCGGTTGAAAAACATGATCATCTCATACAATAAATATAGCATCATGTCTTGACCATATCACATCACAACATGCCCTGCAAAAACAAGTTAGACGTCCTCTACTTTGTTGTTGCAAGTTTTACGTGGCTGCTACGGGCTGAGCAAGAACCATTCTTACCTACGCATCAAAACCACAACGATAGTTCGTCAAGTTAGTGTTGTTTTAACCTTCTCAAGGACCGGGCGTAGCCACTCTCGGTTCAACTAAAGTTGGAGAAACTGACACCCGCCAGCCACCTGTGTGCAAAGCACGTCGGTAGAACCAGTCTCACGTAAGCGTACGCGTAATGTCGGTCCAGGCTGCTTCATCCAACAATACCGCCGAACCAAAGTGTGACATGCTGGTAAGCAGTATGACTTGTATCGCCCACAACTCACTTGTGTTCTACTCGTGCATATAACATCAACGCATAAAACCTGGCTCTGATACCACTGTTGGGGAACGTAGTAATTTCAAAAAAATTCCTATGCACACGCTAGATCATGGTGATGCATAGCAACGAGAGGGAAGAGTGTGTCCACGTACCCTCGTAGACCGAAAGCGGAAGCGTTAGCACAACGCGGTTGATGTAGTCGTACGTCTTCACGATCCGCCCGATCAAGTACCGAACGCACGGCACCTCCGAGTTCTGCACACGTTCAACTCGATGACGTCCCTCGAACTCCGATCTAGCCGAGCTTTGAGGGAGAGTTCCGTCAGCACGACGGCGTGGTGACGATGATGATGTTCTACCGACGCAGGGCTTCGCCTAAGCACCACCACGATATTATCGAGGTGGATTATGGTGGAGGGGGGCACCGCACACGGCTAAGAGATCCAAGGGATCAATTGTTGTGTCTAAAAGGGGTGCCTCCCTCCTCGTATATAAAGGAGTGGAGGAGGGGGAGGGGCCGGCCACCCTTGGCGCGCCCCATGAGGAGTCCTACTCCCACCGGGAGTAGGACTCCCCCTTCCATGTGGGAGTAGGAGAGGACAGGGAAGGAGAGAGGGGGGAAAGGAAAGGGGGGGCGCCGCCCCCCTCCTTGTCCAATTCGGACTGGGGGGAGGGGGCGCGCAGCTGCCCCTTGGCCTCCCCTCCTCTTCTCCACTAGGCCCAATAGGCCCATTAGTCTCCCTGGGGGGTTCCGGTAACCCCCCGGTACTCCGGTATATGCCCGATACTCCCCGAAACTGTTCCGGAGTCCGAACATAATCGTCCAATATATTGATCTTTACGTCTCGACCATTTCGAGACTCCTCGTCATGTCCGTGATCACATCCGGGACTCCGAACTGCCTTCGGTACATCAAAACACATAAACTCATAATATAACCATCATCGAACTTTAAGCGTGCGGACCCTACGGGTTCGAGAACTATGTAGACATGACCGAGACACGTCTCCGGTCAATAACCAATAGAGAAACCTGGATGCTCATATTGGCTCCCACATATTCTACGAAGATCTTTATCGGTCAAACTGCATAACAACATACGTTGTTCCCTTTGTCATCGGTATGTTACTTGCCCGAGATTCGATCGTCGGTATCTCAATACCTAGTTCAATCTCGTTACCGGCAAGTCTCTTTACTCGTTCCATAATACATCATCCCGCAACTAACTCATTAGTTGCAATGCTTGGAAGGCTTAAGTGATGTGCATTACCGAGTGGGCCCAGAGATACCTCTCCGACAATCGGAGTGACAAATCCTAATCTCGAAATACGCTAACCCAACAAGTACCTGCGGAGACACCTGTAGAGCACCTTTATAATCACCCAGTTATGTTGTGACGTTTGGTAGCACACAAAGTGTTCCTCCGGTAAACGGGAGTTGCATAATCTCATAGTCATAGGAACATGTATAAGTCATGAAGAAAGCAATAGCAACATACTAAACTATCAAGTGCTAAGCTAACGGAATGGGTCAATTCAATCACATCATTCTCCTAATGATGTGATCCCGTTAATCAAATGACAACTCTTTGTCTATGGCTAGGAAACATAACCATCTTTGATTAACGAGCTAGTCAAGTAGAGGCATACTAGTGACACTCTGTTTGTCTATGTATTCACACATGTATCATGTTTCCGGTTAATACAATTCTAGCATGAATAATAAACATTTATCATGATATAAGGAAATAAATAATAACTTTATTATTGCCTCTAGGGCATATTTCCTTCACGAAGCGGCAGCATCATCATCAAAACGCCACCCTGCCATCGGAAAGGAACGAGTTGTGGCCTCACTGTCATTGTCCTCAGACCCTGCGGCAACCTCCTCACCAGTTGTAGCATGCACCGCCTTCTGTTGATGCCTCACGAGCTTTTCCTTGTTATTCTCCTTGACCTAACGATGCTGAATGGACTAACACATCTTGAACAAGTTGCTCATGGTCTTGAACAAACACTTCTTCTTCGCTCTGGTGAAACTAGCCTTAGACTTGACCTTCTTGCCCTTATCACGAGGGATCCGGGCAGTGGAGGACATGCCAGAGTGTATGTGGCTCGATCTTCAGGCCTAGGATTGTGTCTTCTTGGGAGGCACATATGGAGCAGGAGCAGCAGGGGTTGAAAGCGTAGGTTTACTCCCAAAGGGGGTGAATGGGAGATTTTTAGAAATTCGTCAAACTCTGAGGAATTTGACGAAGATCAGAGTGAAGAAGTAGAAACACAATGGCAACTAAGTCATCACAGAATCAGAGTACATGCATTCAGGATACGTAAGAGTGAAGAACATGCAATCATACATTCATACACGCTTGAAGAAAATGGACTGGGGAAATGAAAGATAGCAAGATGAAATTCTTCGGTTCAAATTCGTCAGAGCACAGATCACAAATTCTTCAGCAACGGAATAAAGTAAGAGAGGGTTGAGGAATTTGAAACCAGGTTGGCTTGGTGAAGACAATGGAATTTGGTAGACCAGTTCTAGTTGCTGCATCAACTATACGTCTGGTTGAGGCGGCTGAGTCACAACTCAGAGGACACACAGTCCTCACCTTATTCCTCTTGAACTAAGACCCGCATATCTCCTCCAATCACTTGTGGTATGTCTTCAAGGTAGACTTCCAAAACCTTCACAAAATTGTTCACCGACACACCACAATGACTCTTGGCGTACTTAGAACTTGATGCCTAACCGTATGGAAGAATGGCAGTCTTCAAAGGTAACAGGCGTCGGATCACACAGATCAGTCTCTTCAGTGATGCTTAATCACTTTGTCTTTGGGTTTTTCCTTACTTAGGATTCTCTCAAAGTCGTCAGAGGATGGGTTGCTCTCTTATGACAAGTGTCAAGTTCTTTCAGAGTAGCTAACCAACAAGTGGTTGTTGGGGCCGCTATTTATAGCAGGGGCAACCCGACATGGAATGTCATAAATGCCCTTCTCTGATTCGACCGTTGTCAGGATAAGGATCCACTCGACAGCTGGCACGCGGTGCAGCAATTGTCGGAATTCGAACTCTCAAATTTGTCGGGGCACTCAATTTCCTCACTTTTAGGCAGGTCGCACTTGCGAACTCCTAACTCCTCAGCGTGACCAAATTCGTCAGTGACCAGATGAACTTCGTCACTGTCCCTAGCAATTGCGTCAGCTGTACTGGAGATTTCCAAAGGCTTCACTCGAAGTGGCTTTTGTGTATAGGTTTGAATAGGTTTGAGCGTCACTTTGGAAATGCGAAATATGTTTCACCTAGATCCCCTTTGAAAGTACGGTTTTCCTATGACTCAAGTAAGAAGAAAAAAAAACTATGAAAACAAAGTCTTCAAGCTTCAAAGTCTTCACTTCAATTTCTTCAAAGGCCGTACCAATTTCATCACTTGAAGAAATACATTTTTAGGGGTCATCTCCATGTGTTAAACCAAACCTTCTGGGTCTCTGTCCCCTGTGTATACTCACAAACACGTTAGTTTATCAACCTATTTGTCGTCAATACTCCAAAACCACTAAGGGGGCACTTGATGCACTTACAATCTCCCCCTTTTTGGTGATTGATGACAAATTGGTTAGGCTTCAATGGGAGTATAAATAATTGAAGTGTAAGTAAAGAGTTTGAAGAAATTGGTTACAAGATATTGAGGAACTTCGCCTGAAGATGTGCATATGAGGAATTTGCTTTGGATTGCACATGCACAGGGCAGGTTGAATTTGTGGAGATCTCCCCCTCTATCTTGGAAACCAATCATGCATGATCATAAGATATTTGAAGAATATGAATGCATGATGAAAATTTGTGTCTGACGAAATTGTGCATGCATGAGCAGATATATTGAAGAATAAACCATGCGCACCAAATGAAGCATAAGAGCCAGACAACCAATAGTTATTAAGTTACAACCCATCAAGAGCACATTCGGAAAGTTCAAGAGTTGCAACTTAAGCAAAAAAACAACCCATATAACGACCCGCTTGAAGACTAACCCAAACTTCTCCCCTTTGTCATCTAATGACCAAAAGGTGAGGAATTTGAGAACTAGCGCCCCTGAAGAAAATCATCATGGAGAGGACGAGGGAGCGCCAGCATTGTTGGGGTCGCGTGGTGCAGAGGGACCAGCAGCAGTGTGATCGATGGCTTCATTTTCGTCGGTGGAGTGTGATGAAGACTCGGAGCTTGGAATCAGAGGAGGAACTGGAGTTTTCTTGAACTTCTTCCTTGGAGGTTCAGCCTAGTCAAAGTTCATCTAAAAGTTGTCAGCAGCAAGTTCCTCAGCTGATTTGAGATGTGTGGACAAGCCCGGAACCTACCTTTATAACTACCCAATCATGGAGTAGTGATGTCTACTACACAACCTTCTTCTTGTAGACGTTGTTGGGCCTCCAAGTGCAGAGGTTTGTAGGACAGTAGCAAATTTCCCTCAAGTGGATGACCTAAGGTTTATCAATCCGTGGGAGGCGTAGGATGAAGATAGTCTCTCTCAAGCAACCCTGCAACCAAATAACAAAGAGCCTCTTGTGTCCCCAACACACCCAATACAATGGGAAATTGTATAGGTGCACTAGTTCGGCGAAGAGATGGTGACACAAGTACAATATGGATGGTAGATATAGGATTTTGTAATCTGAAAATATAAAAACAGCAAGGTAACTAATGGTAAAAGTGAGCGTAAACGGTATTACAATGCTAGGAAACAAGGCCTAGGGTTCATACTTTCACTAGTGCAAGTTCACTCAACAATAATAACATAATTGGATCATATAACTATCCCCTCGACATGCAACAAAGAGTCACTCCAAAGTCACTAACAGCGGAGAACAAACGAAGAGATTATTGTAGGGTACGAAACCACCTCAAAGTTATTATTTCTGATCGATCTATTCAATAGTCCGTAGTAAAATAACACGAAGCTATTCTTTCCGTTTGATCTATCCTAGAGTTCGTACTAGAATAACACCTTAAGAAACAAATCAACCAAAACCCTAATGTCACCTAGATACTCCAATTTCACCTCAAGTATCCGTGGGTATGATTATACGATATGCATCACACAATCTCAGATTCATCTATTCAACCAACACAAAGAACTTCAAAGAGTGCCCCAAAGTTTCTACCAGAGAATCAAGACGAAAACGTGTGCCAACCCCTATGCATAAGTTCACAAGGTCACTGAACCCGCAAGTTGATCACCAAAACATACATCAAGTAGATCACGTGAATATCCCATTGTCACCACAGATAAGCACATGCAAGACATACATCAAGTGTTCTCAAATCCTTAAAGACTCAATCCGATAAGATAACTTCAAAGGGAAAACTCAATCCATTACAAGAGAGCAGAGGGGGAGAAACATCATAAGATCCAACTATAGTAGCAAAGCTCGCGGTACATCAAGATCGTGCCGAATCAAGAACACGAGAGAGAGAGAGAGAGATCAAACACATAGCTACTGGTACATACCCTCAGCCCCGAGGGTGAACTACTCCCTCCTCGTCATGGAGAGCGTCGGGATGATGAAGATGGCCACCGGTGAGGGATCCCCCTCCGGCAGGGTGCCGGAACAGGGTCCCGATTGGTTTTTGGTGGCTACGGAGGCTTGCGGCGGCGGAACTCCCGATCTAGGTTATTTTTTGGAGGTTTCTGTATTTATAGGAATTCTTGGCATAGGTCTCACATCAGGGGGGTCTCCGAGTCGTCCATGAGGCAGGGGCCCACGCCCAGGGGGGTAGGGCGCGCCCTCCACCCTCGTGGACAGCTCGGGACTCTTCTGGCCCAACTCTTTTACTTCGGGGGCTTCTTTTGGTCCATAAAAAATCATCAAAAATTGGCACGTCAATTGGACTCTGTTTGGTATTCCTTTTCTATAAAACTCAAAAACAAGGAAAAACAGAAACTAGCACTGGGCTCTAGGTTAATAGGTTAGTCCCAAAAATCATATAAAATAGCATATAAATGCATATAAAACATCTAAGATGGGTAATATAATAGCATGGAACAATCAAACAATATAGATACGTTGGAGACGTATCAAGCATCCCCAAGCTTAATTCCTGCTCGTCCTCGAGTAGGTAAATGATAAAAACAGAATTTTTGATGTGGAATGCTACCTAACATATTTATCAATGTAATCTTCTCTAATGTGGCAAGAATGTTCAGATCCGTAAGATTCAAAACAAAAGTTTAGTATTGACATAAAAATGATAATACTTCAAGAATACTAACAAAGCAATTATGTCTTCTCAAAATAACATGGCCAAGGAAAGTTCATCCCTACAAAATCATATAGTTTGGCTATTCTCCATCTTTGTCACACAAAATATTCAAATCATGCACAACCCCGGTTTCGGCCAAGCAATTGTCTCATACTTTAGCCTTTTAAAACTTTTTCAACTTTCACGCAATACATGAGCGTGAGCCATGGACATAGCACTATGGGTGGAATAGAATATGATAATGGGGGTTGTATGGAGAAGACAAAAAGGAGAAAGTCTCACATTGACGCGGCTAATCAACGGGCTAGGGAGATGCCCATCAATTGATGTCAATGCAAGGAGTAGGGATTGCCATGCAACGGATGCACTAGAGCTATAAATGTATGAAAGCTCAACAAAAGAAACTAAGTGGGTGTGCATCCAACTTGCTTGCTCATGAAGACCTAGGGCATTTGAGGAAGCCCATTGTTGGAATATACAAGCCAAGTTCTATAATGAAAAATTCCCGCTAGTATATGAAAGTGACAAAATAAGAGACTCTCTATCATAAAGATCATGGTGCTATTTTGAAGCACAAGTGTGGAAAAAGGATAGTAGCATTGTCCATTTTTTTTTTCCTTTTTTTCTCTTTTTCTCTTTTTTTATTTTTTTATTTGGCATTTCTCTTTTTTTAGCCTTTCTCTTTTTTTGGGACAATGCTCTATTAATGATGATCATCACACTTCTATTTATTTACAATTCAATGATTACAACTCGATACTAGAAAAAAATATGACTCTATTATGAGTGCCTCCGGCGGTGTACCGGGATGAGCAACGAATCAAGAGTGACATGTATGATAAAATATGCATGGTGGCTTTGCCACAAATACGATGTCAACTACATGATCATGCAAGGCAATATGACAATGATGAAGCGTGTCATAATAAATGGAATGGTGGAAAGTTGCATGGCAATATATCTCGAAATGGCTATGGAAATGCCATAATAGGTAGGTATGGTGGCTGTTTTGAGGAAGATATAAGGAGGTTTATGTGTGATAGAGCGTATCGTATCACGGGGTTTGGATGCACTGGCAAAGTTTGCACCAACTCTCGAGGTGAGAAAGGGCAATGCATGGTACCGAAGAGGCTAGCAATGATGGAAGGGTGAGAGTGCGTATAATACATGGACTCAACATTAGTCATAAAGAACTCACATACTTATTGCAAAAATCTGCAAGTCATCAAAAACAAAGTACTACACGCATGCCCCTAGGGGAAGGGTTGGTAGGAGTTAACCATCGCGCGATCCCGACCTCCACACAAAGGATGACAATCAAAGAAATACCTCATGCTTTAAATTTGTCACGCAACGTTTACCATACGTGCATGCTACGGGACTTGCAAACTTCAAAACAAGTATTTCTCAAATTCACAATTACTCAACTAGCACAACTCTAATATTACCATCTTCATATCTCAAAACAATCATCAAGTATCAAACTTCTCATAGTATTCAATGCACTCTATATGGAAGTTTTTGTTATACCCATCTTGGATGCCATCATATTAGGACTAGTTTTATAGCCAAAGCAAATTACCATGCTGTTTAAGACTCTCAAAATATTATAAGTGAAGCATGAGAGTTCATCTATTTCTTCAAAAATAAAACTACCATAGTGCTCTAAAAAGATATAAGTGAAGCACTAGAGCAAACGACAAACTACTCAAAAAGATATAAGTGAAGATCAATGAGTAGTTGAATAATTATGTAACTATGTGAAGACTCTCTCTCCTTTAAGAATTTCAGATCTTGGGATATTATTCAAACAGCAATCAAAACAAAATAAAACGACATTTCAAGGATAGCACTCATCATGTGAAGAAGCAAAAACTTAGGCTCAACCGATACTAACCGATAATTGTTGAAGAAGAAAGGTGGGATGCCTACCGGGGCATCCCCAAGCTTAGATGTTTGAGACTTCTCGAAATATTATCTTGGGGTGCCTTGGGCATCCCCAAGCTTGAGCTTTTGTGTCTCCTTAATTCCTCTCATATCACGGTTTCCTTAATCTCGAAAGCTTCATCCACACCAAACTCAACAAGAACTCGTGAGATAAGTTAGTATAAACCAATGCAAAAACCTTATCATTTTCTACTGTAACAAATCACTAAAATTATTATTCAACATTGCATACTAAATGCCTCTGCATATTTAATACTCCTATCCTCAAATAGAATCATTAAATAAGCAAACATATGCAAACAATGCAAACATAACAGCAATCTGCCAAAACAGTACAGTCTGTAAAGAATGCAAGATTCATCATACTTACCTAACTCCAAACATTATGAAATTCTTCCACACTGTAGAAAATTTATCAGAGCTTAAAAAGTTTCAACATTTTATCATATTCTGGCTTTTCTAGGGAATTTTTGCAATAGCGATAAACTTTCTGTTTTGAAACAGCAACATGTATACTTGCAAAATAAGCATGGGAAAGGCTATCCTTCACATTTTTATTGAAAATAAAGATGCAAAACATTATTATAAATAACATCAAACAAATACTAACAAAATAAAATGACGCTCCAAGCAAAACACATATCATGTGGTGAATAAAAATATAGCTCCAAGTAAAGTTACCGATGAACGAAGACGAAAGAGGGGATGCCTTCCGGGGCATCCCCAAGCTTAGGCTCTTGATTGTCCTTAAATATTACCTTGGGGTGCCTTGGGAATCCCCAAGCTTAGGCTCTTGCCACTCCTTATTCCATAGTCCATCGAATCTTTACCCAAAACTTGAAAACTTCACAACACAAAACTCAACAGAAAACTCGTAAGCTCCGTTAGTATAAGAAGATAAAACCACCACTTAGGTACTGTTGTGAACTCATTCTAAATTCATATTGGTGTCATATCTACTGTATTCCAACTTTTCTATGGTTCATACCCTCTGATACTACTCATAGATTCATCAAAATAAGCAAACAACACATAGAAAACAGAATCTGTCAAAAACAGAACAGTCTGTAGCAATCTGTAACTTTCGAATCCTTCTGTAACTTCAAAAATCCTGAGAAATTAGGAAATCCTAAGCAATTTGTTTATTAATCTTCTTAAAAAAGAATCAACTGAAACGCACGTTCTTGTGATTTATGAAAATTATTTTCATGCGCGCAAAAGTTTCTGTTTTTCAGCAAGATCAAATTAACTATCACCGTAAGCTATCCTAAAGGTCTTACTTGGCACTTTATTGAAACAAAAGCTATAAAACATTATTACTACAGTAGCATAATCATGTGAACACAAAAAAACAGTAAAGTTAAATATTGGTTTGTCTCCCAACAAGCGCTTTTCTTTATTGCCTTTTTACCTAGGCATGATGATTTCAATGATGCTCACACAAAAGATAAGAATTGAAACGTAAAGAGAGCATCATGAAGAATATGACAAGCACATTTAAGTCTAACCCACTTCCTATGCATAGGGATTTTGTGAGCAAACAACTTATGGGAACAATAATCAACTAGCATAGGAAGGCAAAACAAGCATAACTTTAAAACTTTAAGCACATAGAGAGGAAACTTGATATTATTGCAATTCCTACAAGCATATATTCCTCCCTCATAATAATTTTCAGTAGCATCACGAATGAATTCAAAAATATAACTATCACATAAAGCATTCTTTTCATGATCTACTTGCATAGAAATTTTACTACTCTCCACATAAGCAAATTTATTCTCATCAATAGTAGTGGGAGCAAACTCAACAAAATAACTATCATGTGAAGCATAATCCAATTGAAAATTAAAATCAAGATGACAAGTTTCATGGTTATCATTATTCTTTATTGCATACGTGTCATCACAATAATCATCATAGATAGGAGGCATGCTTTCATCATAATAAATTTGCACATCAAAACTTGGGGGACTAAAAATATCATCTTCATCAAACATAGCATCCCCAAGCTTGTGGCTTTGCATATCATTAGCATCATGGATATTCAAAGAATTCATACTAACAACATTGCAATCATGCTCATCATTCAAATATTTAGTGCCAAATATTCTAATGCATTCTTCCTCTAGCAATTGAGCACAATTATCGGAATCCTTATTTTCACGGAAGACATTAAAGAGATGAAGCATATGAGGCACCCTCAATTCCATTTTTTTGTAATTTTCATTAATAGACCAAACTAGTGATAAAACAAGAAACTAAAAGATTCGATCGCAAGATCTAAAGATATACCTTCAAGCGCTCACCTCCCCGGCAACGGCGCCAGAAAAGAGCTTGATGTCTACTACACAACCTTCTTCTTGTAGACGTTGTTGGGCCTCCAAGTGCAGAGGTTTGTAGGACAGTAGCAAATTTCCCTCAAGTGGATGACCTAAGGTTTATCAATCCGTGGGAGGCGTAGGATGAAGATAGTCTCTCTCAAGCAACCCTGCAACCAAATAACAAAGAGTCTCTTGTGTCCCCAACACACCCAATACAATGGGAAATTGTATAGGTGCACTAGTTCGGCGAAGAGATGGTGATACAAGTACAATATGGATGGTATATATAGCATTTTGTAATCTGAAAATATAAAAACAGAAAGGTAACTAATGGTAAAAGTGAGCGTAAACGGTATTGCAATGCTAGGAAATAAGGCCTAGGGTTCATACTTTCACTAGTGCAAGTTCTCTCAACAATAATAACATAATTGGATCATATAACTATCCCCTCAACATGCAACAAAGAGTCACTCCAAAGTCACTAATAGCGGAGAACAAACGAAGAGATTATTGTAGGGTACGAAACCACCTCGAAGTTATTCTTTCTGATCGATCTATTCAAGAGTCCGTAGTAAAATAACACAAAGCTATTCTTTCTGTTCGATATATCCTAGAGTTCGTACTAGAATAACACCTTAAGAAATCAACCAAAACCCTAATGTCACCTAGATACTCCAATGTCATCTCAAGTATCCGTGGGTATGATTATACGATATGCATCACACAATCTCAGATTCATCTATTCAACCAACACAAAGAACTTTAAAGAGTGCCCCAAAGTTTCTACCAGAGAGTCAAGACGAAAACGTGTGCCAACCCCTATGCATAAGTTCACAAGGTCACTGAACCCACAAGTTGATCACCAAAACATACATCAAGTAGATCACGTGAATATCCCACTGTCACCACAGATAAACACATGCAAGACATACATCAAGTGTTCTCAAATCCGTAAAGACTCAATCCGATAAGATAACTTCAAAGGGAAAATTCAATCCATTACAAGAGAGCAGAGGGGGAGAAACATCATAAGATCCAACTATAGTAGCAAAGCTCGCGGTACATCAAGATCGTGCCAAATCAAGAACACGAGAGAGAGAGATCAAACACATAGCTACTGGTACATACCCTCAGCCCCGAGGGTGAACTACTCCCTCCTCGTCATGGAGAGCGCCGGGATGATGAAGATGGCCACCGGTGAGGGATCCCCCCTCCGGCAGGGTGCCGGAACAGGGTCCCGATTGGTTTTTGCTGGCTACAGAGGCTTGCGGCGGCGGAACTCCCGATCTAGGTTATTTTTTGGAGGTTTATGTATTTATAGGAATTTTTGGCATAGGTCTCATGTCAGGGGGGTCTCCGAGTCGTCCACGAGGCAGGGGCCCACGCCCAGGGGGGTAGGGCGCACCCTCCACCCTCGTGGACAGCTCGGGACTCTTCTGGCCCAACTCTTTTACTTCGGGGGCTTCTTTTGGTCCATAAAAAATCATCAAAAATTGGCACGTCAATTGGACTCCGTTTGGGATTCCTTTTTTGTAAAACTCAAAAACAAGGAAAAAACAGAAACTGGCACTGGGCTCTAGGTTAATAGGTTAGTCCCAAAAATCATATAAAATAGCATATAAATGCATATAAAACATCTAATATGGATAATATAATAGCATGGAACAATCAAAACTTATAGATACGTTGGAGACGTATCGAGTAGCGTTTGGTCGGCTCAAAGCAAGTATGTCACCATCCTGAGTACATGCGCCAGCCCAAGTCTTAGGACATAGAACGTATGTTGTACTACAGACACACAAATGACCTATCACTGTGCCTCATAGAATGTATGTCTGTCTGACTCAGACCTTATCTCGACTCGGATCCGACTATGTCGAATCCGACCAGATCCTTCTGATTCCATATTATCCGGCTAGCATCCAATGCTCCATGGCCAGTGAGACCGAGCCATCCACCGTGTCATATGCTAGTCTAGTTGGTTGCGCGTCCACATAGCCCTCTCGACTAGGGAACTTTTAGGACAGTCATCATACAATGCATAATTGCACAAACAAGTCACGCACTTGTTGACACACATCATTGATAATGTCCAAGGACTATCTTTATTCATAAACACATAAAAAATATCATCATACATGATTGACTCTAGGGCATATCTCCAACATAGTGAAGGATGACGACTGACATAGCGCCCTTCGCTGGGTCAGGAATCAGCGTCTTCAACTCCTTTGGTGTCACCTTCTTCACCACAGCATCCGACTCTTTCTGCATGTCTGCCATGCTGTTGAAGTTCGAGCAGACTTCCATCGTGTTCTCGAACTTGGTGCGGTCACCGAGCGAGCACCCTAGGAAGAAAGGTGAGCGAGCACCTGAGGAAGAAAGCCCTCCATCCAATGCCCCAAGGGAAGGGGTTGGGGATGAGGTTGGAGCTGTTGCTGGAGTTCATGGCGATGGATAGGAGGAACAGTGAGAGACAGAGAGACAACTGAGTGAGATGGTGGGTAAGTGGTGACTGTGAGGATGGGTAAATAAAGGGGTTAAGGATGATAGGTTTTAATGGCGATTGACATGGGAACTTTCTGCTCTTCGTAATGCAGATCGACATAGAGAACAAGGGCAAGGATGTGGTTGTCGGCGTTCTGGGAACGGGGGTCCCTAGACTTGCCTGCCTGCGGCCCGCGGCGTGGCTCCACTAGGAGCCTGGTACGACCCATCTTCACCAGCAAGCACTCAAGACCCTCGCGAGGGGCCAAGCCTCGCGAGGCGGGTGACACAAGACCTCCTCAGGGGTAGCCTCACTAGGCTGGCTTGCGAGGAGCAGAGAGACCAAGGTGAGGGGCACCTCATGAGGTTCCCGTGACGTGAGCCATGACGACCAAGGCCAGGCGGGCGCCAGTGGGCGCAGAGTACTAGTTTCCTCTTTGGTGCTAAAGGAGCAGGTGCAAGCGAGGAGTCCCGAGGCGTCAGGCAAAGGTTTCCATATCGGTGCAACGAGACCAAGACGAGCAGGACGGAAGTGTCGGGGATATACCCCGCGGTATGACCCGGCCGGAGATATGACCCGGCCGGGAATTGGTGTTTCATTGGTAAGCCGGCAGATGATAAGTCAGACGGTAACCCGGCAGATGATAAGCCAGATGATAAGTCAGATGGTAACCCGACAGATGTTAAGTCAGATGATAAGCCAGATGATAAGTCAGATGGTAACCCGACAGATGTTAAGTCAGATGATAAGCCAGATGATAAGTCAGATGGTAACCCGGTAGATGTTAAGTTAGATCATAAGCCGGCAGATGATAACCCAGATGATAAGTCAGATGGTAACCCGACAGATGTTAAGTCAGATGGTAAACCGGCAGACAGTCATAACCCAGCAGACAGAGTCGCCTGGGGTTAATAAGCCCGAGACGTTAAGAAGCCCATGATGTTAAGAAGCCCATGAAGAGAAGTCAGAATAGTTTAAGTCTTAGTCCGAGATGGACTCCACATCTAACCCGCCCCTTCAACTTATATAAGGAGGGGTAGGGCACCCCAAGAGGGGAGAGGAATAATCTTAAAGCTAGACATAACTAGGAGAGCCGGTTTACGACGACTCCCTCGTGATGATAATGAGACCTAGCCAGAAACAGCATGTAGGGTTGTTACCGGATGATGTTTCTCGGGGCCCGAAGCTGTCTAAACCCTTGTCTTGTGTGTTGATCCATCTCGCGTCTCTCATCCCGATCAACCCCTCTCAAGCTACCACATAGATGCGTTGGCCTCATGACTAAGTCCTCACACTAGGACATCTACCATGACAATCCCATGACAGTTGGCGCCCACCGTGGGGCTCGGTGGTGTTGAGTTTTTGGAGGGATCTTCCCTAAGGTGTCGAGAAGCTCGTGATTTGTCAGATGTAGAAGAGCTGGCAAAAGTCATTGTTTGTGATCGAAATTGTGATTAGCTTTGGAGCTGATAGTACAAGGATCAAAAGAAATTAAGGCGGCATGGAATACGGCGCCGCCGCTGCCACAGGTCGAAGACGTGCACGAGACCAATCGGCACAAGGATCATATCAGGCAGGCCGACAAGAAGAAATTTCGCAGCATAATGTGTGTTTGGCGAGCATTCAAATCATCGAGTCAAGGTCGCCGAGTCAAGGCTGCCAAAAAAATTCCGCTGCAGTATCAACTTGTACGGTGGTCGTATCCGACTGCTACTGCATCTCCCCTGGTCCAATGATTAAGTCCCGAGGCCGCGAGAGGCTCAATCGGCCAAGGTACCATGTTTGTGTTGTTTCTCTCCATGTCATTTAGTAATCGATAGCAAAAGCAGAGAGCCACGGCACGCAGTGCCTTCTGCATGCAAGGACGGAAGTTCATACATTGTTTGAAAAAAGAGAGGGGTCATCCAGGGGCCATGACCCGGAAACGAAGAGGGCAGCGACCCGGACTCCTCCACGGTCTGTGCCTCGCCTCTGCCCAGGATTCGAGCTGTTTGCTGTTTCTGTCTGGAGCCGCCGACGCGCCTCTGCCGCGTCGTCCGTCAACGAGCCGCCACTGGCGCGCCTCCGCCTTTGTGACCCTGTTTAAAGCCGTTGATCCACCGCCAAGTCGCTGTGGCCTGGCCTCACTGACTTTGCAAGCCGGCTTGGACGAGCCCGGCCACAGCTCTCACCATCTCCGTCTCATTATCGGAACGGGCCACGAGTCACTTCCAAGACAACCCTGCGCAAACTCAGCCCTCGAGCCACCTCTGCATCAAGTTGTCCTGACTAAGTCGCCGAGACCGACGAGCCTCCACTTCCCCTTCTGCGGCGAGTCGTACTCTGTCGCGCCAAGCCGGTTTACACCGCCGCCTCAATAGGCTGCCCCGTGCGCCGCGGCCCTGTTGCCTCCGGGCCAGTCCTCAAGCTGTTGTGGCCTCCACTGCTGCGCCCGAAAGGTGTTCCGCCGAGCCGCCGGCGTCTCGTCTGGCCGCTACCAACAGCGCCTTCTCAACCCGCCTCCTCGCGTCGGATTTCTGTCTCGCTGGTGAACCGCCGGCCGCCTCCGTTGGAGTTGATGGAACCACCGCTTTGCCTACTCGCTCCGCTAGATTGGCCTGGGGCAACGGCAGCCATGCACTCGCCTGTGACTCACCTCGCCGGTTCGCTTCTTCTGTCGCCAACCACCAAGCCGCCGTTGCCACCGGCTGCAATCGTGCTTAAACCACCAAGCTGCCGTCGCCGCCGGCTGTAGTCGTGCTTAAACCGCCTCTGCTGTCTTAAACCGCCACGTCCCCGAGCGGCTTCAACTACTCCATCGGGTCGAGCCGCTGCGAGTCGCCGACTGCCTCGGAGTTTGCCCGCGCCGTCCATGGTCGCGGAGAGCCGCCGCTATGGAGCCGCCCGGCGCTTCACGCCTCCGCTGGCGGGTCAACGGCTGCACCCCGAGCCACCACGTTCGTCTTTGAACTTCCACTCGGAGTAACCCACCTTGCCACTCCTCCATGAGTCGCCCCGTTTTAGCGCTCCTCGGCGCCGCCTCCGTCAACCCGCCGGTTCACCTCGCCTCTAGATCGCGGTTTTGATTCGCCATGGCCTCGTCGTCGCCTCCATTGCCGAGCACCCGCACCTCTACTCTAAACCGCTGCTACCTTATAGCACACCGAGCGCCGTTTCACTGCGCCTCGCGTTGTGCTGAGCCGTTGTGCTGTTTCAAACCGCTGGCCACCTCCGCTGCTCATCCCCGCCGCTGTGGCTTTAAGACGGCATGGCCGAGTCACCACCTGGCCCGTGTTTTTCCTCCTCGAGCTGCCCCGACGGTGTGATTCATCGCCTCCATTTTAAGCCACCGCCGGTTTCTGCCTCTGCGGTCTCAACCCGTTGTTTCTGCAGCCTGCCTGGTCGGTCTTGCCATTTCTTATGCAGCGCCTCAAGTCGCCAGCACATCCAAATTGCCGTGAGCCGAGCCGGCTGTCACGCGACATCACCTCGCCTCCGCTTTAAGCCTTCTGCCGGGTCACCACGACTGTGGCCTCGCCGTCGCCGTGGCCCGCCAAGCCGCCATGGCCCCCGACAGTTTCAAGTCGCCGTTGGTGTTGCCTGCTCTCCGATCCCTATGACCGCCTAGGCGTCCTTGCAAGTCAGCGATGCAAGCTGCCCTGAGCCTGCATGTTTTCTGGCCCTGGCCCCGCCTTGTTTCTGCCTTGTCTACAAGTGGTACAGGGAGGCGTATTTTGGGTATGGGATACAGAGGGCAAAAGAAATAAGTCAATGGACGGGCTGGCTAGGCAGAGGCCTGAGGGGATAAAGCGCAACTGCATTGAAAAGTTATCTACGGATGCTAATTACGGTTTATCGATCGTCCAAACAAAACAGGTGATATTTATCTAAATTTATCTTATTAGTATATATTGTTTTTGTTAAAGAACAATTACTTGGTCTATGATATTTTTTTGTAGGACCATTATTCATTACAAATGTGTCGCGAAGGGGTGTGCGCCAATATTATTTTTGCACTAGTGCGTTCGTGCTGTACTGATGGATGGGTACATGCACAAGTTGCTGCCCCTGCTACAATATGATGCGGCTAACTTGCCCGTCCGCACGGTTTACCCCGCCACTTCACCGTGGTGATCATCGACTCCGCGGTGGATAATCTCTGGCCTGACATATCAGGTGAAGTCCATCCAGTATATTTTATATTACATATTGCTTTCTTTAAAAGAGAAATTACTCTGCTTGCGAGTTCTTTAATGTAGGACAAGTTGTCTACTGAAAAAGGGATTATTATATCAATGAGCTGTTGAATGACTCATACCGGTTTATGTCACGGTCAAATACGAAGAATCTCAAGCCAACTCCTCGAGTCGCCTTGAGACTTGGGGGCTACGATGACATGACTCAGTAAATGACTGACAGTTTAAAGCAAGTCAAGAACTCCGGGTCAGTGGAGGGAAGATAACCCGGTCCCGGAGGCTGCTGTTATATTGATGAAAATTTAAAGGTTGTCAGAAAATTTCCGGCTCAAAATGAAGATTCCGGTTTAAATCCGGTTCAAGGGAAATCTGTCTCCCGCAAAGCTTTGAAGCTCTCAATATCCGGTTTAAAACTCTGGTTGAAAAAAGAAATTCAGCTCTCGCAAGTTCGAGTTCTCAGAAAAGTTGAAGGTTGCCAAAGAGAACTTGCTGCCATGATGCGCGATTCAAACATGGGTATCCTGCCTTATGGGCTTATCTTATTATGGTCACTTGGGGGGCTTCCTGCTCATTGAGCGAAGCTATGATTACCCTTTGATCAGGCTTATACGCCATTCTTACAAAAACACTTGGGGGCTTGCTACCCAGGTTAAAGGGACCAAAGAGAGTCTGTTGCAAAAGCACAACTCAAACATAGGTGCCCATTGAGCACAACTCAAAAATATTGCTTGGGGGCTCTTTGTTCTAAAGGACAAAGAGTTTTTATGACCCTTGTAATAGGCTTAAAAGCCAAGCTTGGAAGCCAGGTGTATTCACCTAAAACCCCGGGTTATCCTGCCTTTTTAAGTCTGCCACTCCGCCCAGGTAATCCTGGAATGACCCGCCGTACGTTTGACAAGTCAATCTTATGCAGACCCTGAACTTATCAAAGTTAAAACGATGATTGGTTATGTGTGGTCCGTCTTATAAGGTTTGTATAAAGGTTTAACTTAGTGGCTGTGCAGCCCGTGAAAGCACTTGAGATTTAGGCTTGGCGGCTTATGAAAGCCTTGTTTTTTCTGATTTATTATTCCTATTTGAACATTTTTGGGTTCATCTTTGTACCATATTGACATATGGTTTTCACAATTCAGGTCATGTAGCCTTGATCTTTATGAATCATATTTGAGCATATTTGGGGTTTTGATAACCCGTCCTGATAAAGGGCGTTAAGTTGCCAGGATATATTTGCCTTGAGTAATCAAAATCATGCTATTGCATGCCTACGGGTCAATACCCTCGACGAATTATATTATTCAAATCTTAAATAGCCAACATGGCTGGATTTTTATTATGGTTATCAATAATCAATATTATGATTGAGGTTTTCAAAGTCGCTTTAGCGTAATGGCTATTATTTCTTTATCAATGGATATGATTTATTCTGTAATGGAAGGAGTAGTCCCGAGTCGTTGCAGGCTTACGACCCGGCACTTGGGGGCTAAATTATTCAAATCATGATCATACCAAATATGGAAGTCCCATGTCACTGCAAGCATGCACCATGACACTTGGGGGCTAATGCAAGGTCATTTGTTTTACTTGCCTTATTGAAGATCCGACTCATCACTTTGTAATGAGCCAGACCTTGGGGGCTACCAATTGCTCCTGTTAAAAATTCAAGGTACACAAGCCTTATTCCGTTATATTGAAGGGTCCACTGCTCAATTGGTAAAGCACAAAGCTCTTAACCTTGTGGACGTGGGTTCAAGCCCCATGATGGGGGCTACACGTTGTTGTTCAAGTCTACATGATCATATCTATAAAGTCCCTGCTCCTTATTGCATAATGACCCGGCCCTTGGGGGCTACACTGGTTCAAGTTTTTATGAGCATAAGACAATTACAAGTCCCAGGTTGTTGCAAGCATGACAACCCGGCACTTGGGGGCTACATATGTGGAATACTCAGTTTATGACTAATGATTGAGATGAACAACCTGGATTTCTTCAAGCTTGTGACATTCATGTTGAAGCAAGTCTTAAGCTGTTACTACGTTCCCTTCTTAAGACTTGGGGGCCACAAGTGATATACATATAAGGGAGGTACGCTTTCAAAGCTGATGTTAACAAACAATTATGACCCGGTGCCATCAATATTTATAAACCGGCAATTTTGGCAATGATAAACCGGCAAGTTTTACATCTTTAAGCCGGCTGAAAATCAGATGAGTATTTCAAGACTAACATTTTTTGTTAAGCATCGGGAGCTGAATCAAATGAATTATCCTTCATAGTATTTCTCTATGAGAAACCAATGTCAGCAAACTGAGTACGAAGCTGGCTTATTGACCCGGATTTTCTAGAAGAAGGAAATGACAAGGACTTAAGGATGTTCAGGTGTCGGCTTACAAGAATATTTAACCCAGAGCACAACCTGTTAAATTTGTTCTTGTGTTTTGTTTACAGGATCAGTTTAACATGGATAAATGCAAATTAAACTGGGGGCTAATGTCGGGGATATACCCCGCGGTATGGCCCGACCGGAGATATGACCCGGCTGGGACTTGGTGTTTCATTGGTAAGCCGACAGATGATAAGTCAGACGGTAACCCGACAGATGATAAGTCAGACGGTAACCCGATAGATGATAAGTCAGAAGGTAACCCGGCAGATGTTAAGTCAGATGATAAGCCAGATGGTAACCCGGCAGATGTTAAGTCAGATCATAAGCCGGCAGATGATAAGCCAGATGATAAGTCAGATGGTAACCCGGGAGATGTTAAGTCAGATGGTAAACCGGCAGACAGTCATAACCCAGTAGACAGAGTCGCATGGGGTTAATAAGCCCGAGACGTTAAGAAGCCCATGATGTTAAGAAGCCCATGAAGAGAAGTCAGAATAGTTTAAGTCTTAGTCCGAGATGGACTCTACATGTAACCCGCCCCTTCAACTTATATAAGTAGGGGCAGGGCACCCCAAGAGGGGAGAGGAATAATCTTAAGGCTACACATAACTAGGAGAGCCGGTTTACGGCGACTCCCTCATGATGATAATGAGACCTAGCCAAAACAGCATGTAGGGTTGTTACCGGATGATGTTTCCCGGGGCCCAAAGCTGTCTAAACCCTTGTCTTGTGTGTTGATCCATCTCGCGTCTCTCATCCTGATCAACCCCTCTCAAGCTACCACATAGATGCGTTGGCCTCATGACTAAGTCCTCACACTAGGACATCTACCGTGACAATCCCACGACAGGCAGGATGGAGGTCATCGCGGAGCCCACGACGGCGTCACCGCCAGAGCCTTTGGCAGGCGAAGGCCACCTTTTGTCAAAATAGCTTGTACTAGCTATCCCCCTTCAAATTGGCCATTGTGGGATCCCTTCCCGCCTAATATTTGGGAGGAGGACCCGGGCCTCTATAAATAGGACTAGCCACCACCGTAGAAGGGAACTCATCTTGGGTTAGATCCATTCCATCCACACACATGCACAAGCTCACCGAGCTCAAGAACACCTCTCCTCAGGAGGTGGTTCTTTCCTTGTACTTGTTCATCCCAGCCTACAAGGCGATCCACCACACCACACTGGAGTAGGGTATTACACCACATCGGTGGCCCGAACCAGTACAAACTCTTGTGTCCCTTGTTCTTCGGGTCAGCGAGCTAGGCTTTGAGATCGTGGTGAGAGCGTGAGCTAGGGGGAGAGAGATCTTTGTGCGCACCCCAGAGTTCGAACCTCAAGGGTTTTGCCGGAACCCATAATCCGACATTTGGCGTGCTAGGTAGGGGTACGCCGAAGCCTCTCTTTCATTAGCTGATCCGCCGACACCCCACAGTGCCGATGTCCGGCGACCCAAGGACCAATGCCGACCATTGGGCAGCTTGGCCCGTCAGGGCGGCACCGTCCGCCCAAGAAGACCTCAACTTCGCGCTCCAGACCCGTGCACCACCGAACGCCGCGGGGCGCGGGCAGCGCGGCCTGGCGCCTTCCACCCTCACACCGCGGCGCGCGCGGGCCGCCACAAGGGCCTCAAGCTACACGGTAGCGATGGCGCCGCACACTCGACGGGAACAAGCGAACATGCGAGCCGCGCTTATAGTGGCACGGGAGCTGCTGCGGTGCCGACTGGCAGAGAGCGGCCGCGACACATTGCTGGAGCGCGTCGCTGAGCTGTTGGACGCCACAACCAGGGGTACGCCGCCTTTCTGCTCCTTACCTACGCCTCAAGTTGTGGCCAGATCACACGGTGGGTCTCGTCGCGCCCGCGTGCTCCCAGGCGCACCAGGAGGGTTCATCGGCGTCGGCGCGGCCAAGAGTGTCGGGCACCCGGCTGCACCTGTGCTTCCCCCAGCAGGCGCAGATACGGGCGCTGCCCCCCACGAACCCAACGGGATGCCATCATACCACCACCAGGGCGGCGCGCTAGGCTCAGCGGCATGGAGCACGGGGCGTCTCGGCGGGGGTTCCGGGGCGGCGGCTCCGGAAGCCTATGTGCCCCACATGGTGGATCGAGAGTACACGCCGGAGGATGACCCCAACTCATTCCTTAAGTCGGGTTGGGAAGAGGAGATGCTGGAAGTTGAGGCCTTCCAGGAGCCTCGCCGACCCCGCCAACGACAGCAACTGCAGGTACCGCTAATTTCTCAGGAGCAGGCTTACGCTAACCATGGGTCGCAGGTGGACCAGGTCACAGCGGTGGACGGCGACCCCAGCGCGGCAACCTCACTTCAACAGGGGAAGCACACTGGGGGCTACGCGGTAGGGGCCTGGAGCAAGGCCCCTCTTCGCGTCGCACGAAGCAAGGTGTCGCCCGGAGGTAGGTCCTCTGTCGGGGAGGCACCGGCAAGCCTTTTCCCTGGCAGAGGGCCCATGGTCGCCGAGGGCGCCGCTCGTGTCCCCTTTTCCCCTTGGCATCGTCCTAGTTTCCGGACGCCCCAACGGTGGTCGAGGGCGGCGCAAGGCGGGGCCCTCTTCTGGCGATATGAAGCAAGGCCCGCGCCTGTGAAGGTCTCCGCCCGTGACACTCTCACGTAATAATGAGTGGGGCTGTACACGCCCCGGAGTCTCCGGAGAGCCTCCCTCGGGCCTCGGGGGCTCCCACCCATGTCCTAGTGGAAGCAACATGGTCCACGCTAGCCGTCGACACTGTCCCCCAATGACTATGCTCACGGCCTGTGAAAGCACTTAGCTCCGTGCTGGCGGGAAGACAAGAAGACTAGCTAGGTGCCGGATGCGGCCATTTGCTTTCAACCCCTCTTTTTTGTAGCTCATTTTGCCGCCTTTTCGGATTTAAACTCGAATTTGTATTTTCGCTGGCAAGTGCGGGGGGCATCTTTTGATCGTTGCATTGGTTTCTTGAATTTTCTGGTCTTGCGCCTTACTTTTAAGGACCGCGCCTGCTACCCCTCCCTCACGAGCACCTTGCGAGCGGGGGCTGGGTGTGGCATACGCGCGCATCCTGCCGCGCTCAGGCGCTTGCTTCTCGTGAGGCCCTCTTGGGCGGACTAGCAGGCTCCTCAGGAGCCCAACACCTTGCGGCCCGCAAAGGACTCCCCTCGGGAGAAATACACACGGGCAACCACAAGACCGGTTCGAGGTCTGTCTGGACTGAGGTAAGTTGCTACAACAAGCTAGTGGAAGAACTTAAGGACTCACAAAAGCGTGCTTTAAGTCTGGCTCAAGGGATAAAACAATAGTCTGGTTACATGAGGGGCTCCCCCTTCCCAAAAAATGCTCTCACATCTTGAAGGGCCACGCCCAAGCTTTTGCGCGCAGGTTTAAAACGAAGGAGCGCAGGCCTAATCAGACATGTCGCTCGCAGCATCTTCCGAATCATTCCCGGACGCGCTGCTGGCACCATTGTCATCGCCTATGTCGCCCCTGCCATCGTCAACCGCGCCGCCTTCGTCCGCCACGACCACCACCGTGTCGTCCTCGGAGACGAAGGTCCTGACCAGAGCATCCACATTATCGTCCACCCAGCGTGCCAGGTTATCCTGGATAGCCCCGGGCACTGGGGCAATGGCGGCGTCAAAATCGAAGTTGGGGTTGGCATTTTGAAGATGGCTGAAGACACGGGAGAATGCGTGCCCGAGGAGGCCCCGGCTCTTTTCGTCCACGAGCTCGGGAGCCCTCTCGGCCCGGTTCTCCAGGTGCGTCACGACGTCGATGAAGAAGCGAAGGTGGCTGGCATAGTCCTCGGCATGGGGGTGAGGGGCGTGCTCGTCGCAGATGGTGCCTAGCGCCTGATTGGCCCTCGTCCTAAGGTCCCGAAGCATGGGAGTGTGCTCGCGCAGTAACGTCTGCCAGCGGAGCGCCTCTTCCCTGCTCTGCTGCGTGAAGGACTCGGCGTTGGTAACTCGCCGCTAAAGCGGGAGCGGCTCGGCACGGGCGGAGGCCAACTCAGCCTGCATGGAGATCAAGGCAGCTGTTGCGGCCTTCTCGCACTGCTCCGCCTCGGGCAACCTTGACCTGAGGGCGGCGGTCCTGCCCTCCGCTTCGGCTTCCATGAGCTTCAGCTTCAGGTCGTACCTGTTGGCAAGATCAGCACGAGCCTCGGCCACCCTGCGGTCAACTTCCTCCTGGGTCTGGCCTCGCGCGTGCTGGCAGCGTCTTCCGCTTCGGCAACCTGGCGCTCCCTCGTCTCCAACCGCTCAAGCTCGAGGATGCGCTCCGTGGCCTCCAGCATCGGCGCTTCCTCGCTCCTCAAGATCTCCTCCTCATCAGATGGCGCCCCATTCATCAACGCCAAGGCAGCTCTGCGCGCCTCCACTTGCTCCTCCAGGGAGGCATTCACGGCCAGGAGCTCCTGCATGCGCCTCTTGGCGACCTCGCGGCGGTGGTCTGCCTCCCTGGCCTCCTCCAAGGCCCGGGCGCTGGCCTCGTGCGAGGTTGTGGGGGATGCCTCGGCCTTCGCGTTGTCGTGCTCGCACTGGAGGTGCCCGAGGTTGATGGCCACCTTTAGTTGATGCCATTCGTCCACCAGCCGGAGACCCTCAGCTTCAAGGCGGCCGTCGACATCCACGAGCTCTTCCCCAAGCCAGCTCAGCGCACCCATCGCCTCCCAGAAGAGCTCGTGGCGGACGGCACCCCGCTTGTGCGTGCGCTCGAATGCATGACCGGGCCCATCCCCCATGCCAGAAGTCGTTGAAGAGGTCCGAGGTGGCTCGCCTCCTCCCAGCAGGGGGCTAGGGGCCGGTGCTTTGCCAGGCACCCTTCGGGCCCTGTTGGGAGCACAGGGGGGAAGCGGCTCGTTGCCTGGAGAAGAGGCCAGGGCTGAGGCCACCCAGCCGCGCTCGACAACCAGAGGAGGAGCCCTTGGCACACCTTCCGCACCCCAGGCAAGGCCACGAAGGAGAAACGGCAAGAACGCGGGTTCGAGGCACCAGGCTGGCGCGCTTGCCTCTCCGGCCAACCTCGCGCCAAGTGCCGCACGTTGGCTTGGGGCGCTCAAGGCCAGCAGGGGACTTGAAGCAGGAAGAGGTTGCTTCTCGGGGGTTTTCGCCGCCTTAGCAGAAGGGACCCTGAGGAGCCACAGTCAGGAGAGGAAGCGGCACTCGAGAAATTACAAAGATAAGGTACTCACTCGTCTATGGCGATATACTTCCTCTGTTTCAGTGGCCGGAAGACATCACCGCTGCAGCTTGGAGACCCCTTCCTCTTCCGGAGCGCGTCGAAGTTCAGCGAAGCCGGCCAAAGCCCAGGGTACGGTCACCAGCTCCGGGCGCGGCTGGGGTAGCTCCTGAGGAGGCGACCTCAGGGGTGCTGGACTGCGTGGAGACCTTGGCCTCCGCCTCGCGGCGACCCGCCGGGACCACGGGGGCTGCAGCCTTAGGAGTATCGGGCTGCGTCGTCCCTCCGGTCGCTTCCTCAAGACGGCTCCCAAGGGGCCCACTAGGCGACCCTTCAGGAGCCCCGGGTGGCGTCGGTTCCTCAGCAGCTGCATCGCCCGTAGGTGGCGGTGATCGCCCCCTGCATCCACCTCGGGGGAGGTCACCGCGCTAGCGGCGGGCAAGGGAGCCACAAAGACAGGGCTCTAGCTAGGCCCTTCAAGGCCAGCTGGGCTTAGTCACCACTCATCAAAAGAAGGCAGCTGCTTCGCAAACTCCACCTTGTTCAAGCAACAGTACAGAAGGCAGCCCTCCTCCGGCAAGCTGGCGGGTATTGGGTCGCCCGTCAGGAGCTTAAGCACCATGCGCCGCGCCTCTGGAGCAAGAGCTGGCGCCTGAAGCCTCATGCGGTCCCGGTAGCCGGAGAAGGTCCACATCAGCTGGGAGTGGCGCTGAAGCGGAGCGATGCGACACCGGATGAACTCCTTCACCACCATTGGAGCTGTCACTCCGAGACTCTTCAGCCTAGCCAGCTGGAGCCAGATGTGGGCGAGCCGCCGGTCGGCGGACATCGCGTGCCCCCAGCCAAGGCTTGGGACAGCCGGAGCTTGCGGGAGCTGCAGCAGGGGCTGCGCACACCAACATCCACGAACACCCACCTCTTCCGGAAGCCTTCGACGACCGGCGAAAGCTCAAAATCGATCCCCGAGCCGGTTGTTGCCGCAACAGCCTGAAGGGATACACACCCCGAGCACTGAGAAGCATCTGTTAGGTGCAATGAGAAGAAGTGGCGAAGCATGGCCACGGAAGGAGCAACTCCCACCACAGCCTCGCAGACAAAGGCAAAGATAGCAAGGAGGAGGATGGATTGGGGATCGAGGTGTAGTGCATGGATCTGGTAATGCGAGAGTACCGCATTGAAGAAGCCGGAGAAGGGAGGGATCAAACCAGCCCAGAGGGCGTGAAGATGGATGGTAACCTTGGTGGCCGTCCTGTCAATCGCCACACGGGAAGCAGGCCAGGCCACCGTCGCCCCCCACTCATAAGAATCGGCGGCGAGCGCTGGGCGCACCTTGTCCATCGCTTCCCGATTGAGCACCACCGACCGTTCAATGGCAGGCTCGGAGACCGGCACCGTGGGGACCGAGGTACGGGACTCTTTCTTCCCCTTCTTCTTTCGGCTGGGCGCCATGGCGGCAAGGAGACTCGGTGTCAGGTCAGACGGAGGGAAGGGATTCGCTGTCTTCTGGAAAGCGAAGGAGTTGCGGGGCGTGCTGCAGGCGAATGGGGGCAGAGTTGTGTAGGCAGCGATGGCTGCCTAGCCAGGCGCAAATAGAGGCTGCGTGGGGAAGTGGAGACGCCCACGTCATGTCAATCGCCACGCGTCAATCAAGGCCGCAGGCGGTTGGGGCCCGCGGCGCTCCGCACTTGCCCCTTGGCTTCGCCCTGAAGCCAAGTCCGAGCGCGCCTTGGGCCCGGGGGCTACTGTCGGCGTTCTGGGAACGGGGGTCCCCAAACTTGCCTGCCTGCGGCCCGTGGCGTGGCTCCACTAGCGGCCTGGTACGGCCCATCTTCACCAGCAAGCACTCAAGACCCTCGCGAGGGGCCAAGCCTCGCGAGGCCGCGACACAAGACCTCCTCAGGGGCAGCCTCACTAGGCTGGCTCGCGAGGAGCGGAGAGACCAAGGCGAGGGGCACCTCGTGAGGTTCCCCTGACGTGTGCCATGACGACCAAGGCCAGGCGGGCACCAGCGGGCGCAGAGTACTGGTTTCCTCTTTGGTGCTAAAGGAGTAGGCACAGGCGAGGAGTCCCGAGGCATCAGGCAAAGGTTTCCATATCGGTGCAACGAGACCAAGACCAGCAGGACGACAGGATGGAGGTCATCGCGGAGCCCACGACGGCGTCACCACCAGAGCCTTTGGCAGGCAAAGATCACCTTTTGTCAGGATAGCTTGTACTA
Organism: Triticum aestivum; assembly: GCF_018294505.1. NCBI lineage: Eukaryota > Viridiplantae > Streptophyta > Magnoliopsida > Poales > Poaceae > Triticum > Triticum aestivum. The sequence goes on from NC_057799.1 coordinate 345,020,063, forward strand.
GTTGTCCCCCTTCAAATTGGCCGTTGTGGGATCCCTTCCCGCCTAATATTTGGGAGGAGGACCCGGGCCTCTATAAATAGGACTAGCCACCACCGTAGAAGGGAACTCATCTTGGGTTAGATCCATTCCATTCACACACACACAAGCTCACCGAGCTCAAGAACACCTCTCCTCAGGAGGTGGTTCTTCCCTTGTACTTGTTCATCCCAGCCTACAAGGCAATCCACCACACCACACTGGAGTAGGGTATTACACCACATCGGTGACCCGAACCAGTATAAACTCTTGTGTCCCTTGTTCTTCGGGTCGGCGAGCTAGGCTTTGAGATCGTGGTGAGAGCGTGAGCTAGGGGGGGAGAGATCTTCGTGCGCACCCCAGAGTTCGAACCTCAAGGGTTTTGCCGGAACCCGTAATCCGACAGTGGTGCGGCCCATGGATAAGGGCAAGGAGGTGGTGCCGCCCATGGAGGAGGTTGTGCCAACCAATGCTTGAGGAGGTGGCCATGGATGATGACGTGGTGCCGGAGGAGCCCCCTAGCGGGAAGCGTCAGAACTAGGGGCACTACCATGAGGAGGGTGGTCTAACTCACTTCTGCATGATGATCCTTGCTCCTCATCTTGAGTACATCCTGATGCCCCTGGACTTCACCAAGCACTTCCCGGCCATGCCGACAGAGTTCAAGTTTAGGACGAACACCGACTGCTCATGGAGGGTCACTGTCCGGCTGATGGACGGCAGGGTCACCCTCGATCAGGGTTGGGCCCCCTTCGCCGCAAGTCCATCAGATCAAGAACGACTACATGGTGACGTTTAAGCTGCTCACTCCCGACACGCTCAAGCCCATCGTCTTCAACAACGAAGCATTAAAGTGGTGACCAAGACGACGCCTTCGCCTTGAATGTCTAGGATAACCCTTCCTATGCTCCAGTTGGTTTAGTTTCTTATCGTACTGCTTTGCTTTTGAACTGATATGTTTAAGTGTGGCACTGTATTTAAAATTGCCTGCTATGGTTTACAACTATCTTCTGTTGTGTGTGTATGATTTATTCTTCACGCTGTTGTGTGTTGGTAACCTCACCACCTCGCTGAAGAGGTTACCAAACAACATGTGTTGCATGGAACCAAACAACATGCATTGTGTTTGCGCATACACAAGCGGGCAACCAAACAGGCTACCTTTCTTTACACCCCATGCAAGCTAGAGGGTATGCAGGCAACCAAACTTGGTGCATATGTTGGTTTTTTCCTATATACCCTTAAACATGCTCTGTTGAGCCAGGCTCCACGGGCCAGACTGCAACGAGAAGGCTACCAATACGCAGGATGCAACTGCGGTTTGCGCTTATCGTGCTTGCAAGTGTAGTTGCACCGCGTAGAAATAACTAAAATCTACTCCTTCCGCTTATTTATTCGCGCGTGAGACTTCTTCGTACCTCGCCTTCCTCAAGAGGAAAAAATTACTCTTTGCACCTTGCCTCGTTCTTTCATTCCAAGACGATTTAGTTCCATTCTTAGGTGCGATTAGCTCCTGGGCTTGCTCCGAGCAGCCCGTGAGATGCCCTAGTTTTGTATGTTTCCCACTTGTACTGTTCTGGTTTTATGTGCGCTCGAGCTGCTAACAGATGAATCGAGGAATGTTTCTATCCCACACTCGCATGCAGTGCAGATACATGGCTTTTCAAATTCTATATCATATGATAGGTAGCTTCTACGCATGTCTTTAATGGGACTCGGTTACAAACTCCAACTATACTATGTTGGAAATATGCCCTAGAGGCAATAATAAAATGGTTATTATTGTATTTCCTTGTTCATGATAATTGTCTGTTGTTCATGCTATAATTGTATTAACTGGAAACCGTAATACATGTGTGAATACATAGACCACAACATGTCCCTAGTAAGCCTCTAGTTGACTAGCTCGTTGATCAATAGATGGTTATGGTTTCCTGACCATGGACATTGGATGTCATTGATAACGGGATCACATCATTAGGAGAATGATGTGATGGACAAGACCCAATCCTAAGCATAGCACAAGATCGTGTAGTTCGTTTGCTAGAGCTTTTCTAATGTCAAGTATCATTTCCTTAGACCATGAGATTGTGCAACTCCCGGATACCGTAGGAATGCTTTGGGTGTACCAAACGTCACAACGTAACTGGGTGGCTATAAAGGTGCACTACAGGTATCTCCGAAAGTGGCTGCTGGGTTGGCACGAATCGAGACTGGGATTTGTCACTCTGTATGACGGAGAGGTATCTCTGGGCCCACTCGGTAATGCATCATCATAATGAGCTCAATGTGACTAAGGAGTTAGCCACGGGATCATGCGTTATGGTACGAGTAAAGTGACTTGCCGGTAACGAGATTGAACAAGGTATTGGGATACCGACGATCGAATCTCGGGCAAGTAACGTACCGATTGACAAAGGGAATTGTATACGGGATTGATTGAATCCTCGACATCGTGGTTCATCCGATGAGATCATCGTGGAACATGTGGGAGCCAACATGGGTATCCAGATCCCGTTGTTGGTTATTGACCGGAGAGTCGTCTCGGTCATGTCTGCATGTCTCCCGAACCCGTAGGGTCTACACACTTAAGGTTCGGTGACGCTAGAGTTGTAGAGATATTAGTATGCGGTTAACCGAAAGTTGTTCGGAGTCCCGGACATCACGAGGAGTTCCGGAATGGTCCGGAGGTAAAGATTTATATATGGGAAGTCCTATTTTGGCCACCGGAAAATGTTCGGGATTTTTCGGTATTGTACCGGGAAGGTTCTAGAAGGTTCCGAAGTGGGGCCCACCTGCATGGGGGGACCCACATGAACGTGGGTAGTGGGGGCAAGGCCCCACACCCCTGGTCAAGGCGCACCAAGATCCCACCTTAGAAGGAATAAGATCATATCCCGAAGGGATAAGATCAAGATCCCTAAAAAAGGGGGATAACAATCGGTGGGGAAGGGAAATTATGGGATTTCTTTTCCCCACCTTTGCCAACGCCCCAATGGACTTGGAGGGCAAGAAACCAGCCCCCTCCACCCCTATATATAGTGGGGAGGCGCATGGGAGCAGCACCCCAAGCCCTGGCGCCTCCCTCCCTCCCGTGACACCTCTTCCTCCCCGCTTGCGCATGGCGAAGCCCTGCCGGGATCCCGCTACTTCCACCACCACGCCGTCGTGCTGCTGGATCTCCATCAATTTCTCCTCCCCCCTTGCTGGATCAAGAAGGAGGAGACGTCCCCGCTCCGTACGTGTGTTGAACGCGGAGGTGTCGTCCGTTCGGCGCTAGGATCATCGGTGATTTGGATCACGACGAGTACGACTCCATCAACCCCGTTCTCTTGAACGCTTCCGCGCGCGATCTACAAGGGTATGTAGATGCACTCCTCTCTCTCGTTGCTAGATGACTCCATAGATTGATCTTGGTGATACGTAGAAAATTTTAAATTTCTGCTACGTTCCCCAACAGTGGCATCAAGAGCCAGGTTTATGCGTAGATTCTATGCACGAGTAGAACACAAAGTAGTTGTGGGCGACGATTTGTTCAATTTGCTTACCGTTACTAGTCTTATCTTGATTCGGCGGCATTGTGGGATGAAGCGGCCCGGACCGACCTTACACGTACTCTTACGTGAGACAGGTTCCACCGACTGACATGCACTTGATGCATAAGGTGGCTAGCGGGTGTCTGTCTCTCCCACTTTAGTTGGATCGGATTCGATGAAAAGGGTCCTTATGAAGGGTAAATAGCAATTGGCATATCACCGTTGTGGCTTTTGCGTAGGTAAGAAACGTTCTTGCTAGAAACCCATAGCAGCCACGTAAAACATGCAACAACAATTAGAGGACGTCTAACTTGTTTTTGCAGGGTATGCTATGTGATGTGATATGGCCAAAAGGATGTGATGAATGATATATGTGATGTATGAGATTGATCATGTTCTTGTAATAGGAATCACGACTTGCATGTCGATGAGTATGACAACCGGCAGGAGCCATAGGAGTTGTCTTAATTTATTGTATGACCTGCGTGTCAATGAAAAACGCCATGTAATTACTTTACTTTATTGCTAACCATTAGCCATAGTAGTAGAAGTAATAGTTGGCGAGACAACTTCATGAAGACACGATGATGGAGATCATGATGATGGAGATCATGGTGTCATGCCGGTGACGAAGGTGATCATGCCGCGCCTCGAAGATGGAGATCAAAAGGCGCAAGATGATATTGGCCATATCATGTCACTTTATGATTTGAATGTGATGTTTGTCATGTTTACATCTTATTTGCTTAGAACGACGGTAGCATAAATAAGATGATCCCTCACTAAAATTTCAAGAGATGTGTTCCCCCTAACTGTGCACCGTTGCGAAGGTTCGTTGTTTCGAAGCACCACGTGATGATCGGGTGTGATAGATTCTAACGTTCGCATACAACGGGTGTTGACGAGCCTAGCATGTACAGACATGGCCTCGGAACACAAGCAAAACACTTAGGTTGACTTGACGAGCCTAGCATGTACAGACATGGCCTTGGAACACAAGAGACCGAAAGGTCGAATATGAGTCGTATAGTAGATACGATCAACATGGAGATGTTCACCGATGATGACTAGTCCGTCTCACGTGATGATCGGACACGGCCTAGTCGATTTGGATCATGTATCACTTAGATGACTAGAGGGATGTCTATCTAAGTGGGAGTTCATTAAATAATCAGATGAACTTAATTATCATGAACATAGTCAAAAGGTCTTTGCAAATAATGTCGTAGCTTACGCTTTAGTTCTACTAAGATATGTTCCTAGAGAAAATTTAGTTGAAAGTTGATAGTAGCAATTATGCGGACTGGGTCCATAAACTGAGGATTGTCCTCATTGCTGCACAGAAGGCTTATGTCCTTAATGCACCGCTCGGTGTGCTGAACCTTGAGCGTCGTCTGTAGATGTTACGAAACATCTGACATACACGTTTTGATGACTACGTGATAGTTCAGTGTGTGATGCTAACAGTTTAAAATTGTGGCACCAAAGACGGTTTTGAAACGTTGCAGAACATATGAGATGTTCCAAAGACTGAAATTGGGATTTCAGACTAATGCCCACGTCAAGAGGTATGAGACCTCTGACAAGTTTCTTAAGCCTGCAAACTAAGGGAGAAAAGCTCAATCGTTGAGCATGTGCTCAGATTGTCTGAGTACTACAATCACTTGAATCGAGTGGGAGTTAATCTTCCAGATGAGATAGTGATGGTTCTCCATAGTCACTGCCACCAAGCTATTAGAGCTTCGTGATGAACTATGACATATCAGGGATAGACATGATGATCCTTGAGCAACTCGCGATGTTTGACACCGCGAAAGTAGAAATCTAGAAGGAGCATCAATTGTTGATGGTTAGTAAAACCACTAGTTTCTAGAAGGGCAAGGGCAAGAAGGGATACTTCATGAAACGGCAAATCAGTTGCTGCTCTAGTGAAGAAACCCAAGGTTGAACCCAAACCCGAGACTAAGTGCTTCTGAAATGAGGGGAGCGGTCACTGAAGCAGAACTACCCTAGATACTTCGTAGATGAGAAGGCTGGCAAGGTCGACAGAAGTATATTGGATATACATTATATTAATGTGTACTTTACTAGTACTCCTAGTAGCACCAGGGTATTAGATACCGCTTCGGTTGCTAAGTGTTAGTAACTCGAAATAAAAGCTGCGGAATAAACGGAGACTAGCTAAAGGTGAGATGACGATATGTGTTGGAAGTGTTTCCAAGGTTGATGTGATCAAGCATCGCATGCTCCCTCTACCATCGAGATTGGGGTTAAACCTGAATAATTATTATTTGGTGTTTGCGTTGAGCATAGACATGATTGGATTATGTTTATAGCAATACGGTTATTCATTAAAGGAGAATAATGGTTACTCTGTCTATTTGAATAATACCTTCAATGGTCTTGCACCTAAAATGAATGGTTTATTGAATCTCGATCGTAGTGATACACATGTTCATGCCAAAAGATATAAGATAGTAATGATAGTACCACATACTTGTGGCACTGCCACTTGAGTCATATTGGTATAAAATGCATGAAGAAGCTCCATGTTGATGGATGTTTGGACTCACTCGTTTTTGAAAAGATTGAGACATGCGAACCATGTCTATTAGTATATATGCATGAAGAAAGTCCATACAGATGGATCATTTGGACTCACTTGATTTTGAATCACTTGAGACATGCAAATCATACCACATGGGCAAGATGACTGGAAGGCCTCGTTTTCAGTAAGATGGAACAAGAGAGCAACTTGTTGGAAGTAATACATTTGATGTGTGCAGTCCAAGGAATGCTGACGCACGCAGTGGATATCATTATGTTCTTACTTCATAGATGATTTGAGTAGATGCTGAGAATATTTACTTGATGAAACACAAGTCTGAATTATTGAAAGGTTCAAGTAATTTCAGAGTGAAGTTGAAGATCATCGTGACAAGAGGATAAAATGTCTGTGATATGATCATAGAGATGAATATCTGAGTTACGAGTTTGGCACACAATTAAGAAATTGTGGAAATTGTTTCACGACTAATACCACCTGGAACACCATATTGTGATGGTGTGTCCGAACATCATAACTGCACCCTATTGGATATGGTGCATACCATGATGTCTCTTATCGAATTACAACTATCGTTTATGGGTTAGGCATTAGAGCCAACCGCATTCACTTTAAATAGGGCACCACGCAATTCCGTTGAGACGACACCGTATGAACTATGGTTTAGAGAAACCTAAGCTATCGTTTCTTAAAAGTTTGGGGCTGCGACGCTTATGTGAAAAAGTTTCAGGCTGATAAGCTCGAACCCAAAGCGGATAAATGCATCTTCATAGAATACCCAAAACAGTTGGGTATACCTCCTATTTCAGATCTGGAAGCAAAAGTGATTGTTTCTAGAAACGGGTCCTTTCTCGAGGAAAAGTTTCTCTCGAAAGAATTGAGTGGGAGGATGGTGGAGACTTGATGAGCTCATTGAACCGTCACTTCAACTAATGTGTAGCAGGGCACAAGAAGTTGTTCCTGTGGCACCTACACCAATTGAAGTGGAAGCTTATGATAGTGATCATGAAACTTCAGATCAAGTCACTACCAAACCTCATAGGACGACAAGGATGCGTACTACTTCAGAGTGGTACGTAATCCTGTCTTGGAAGTCATGTTGCTAGACAACAATGAACCTACGAGCTATGGAGAAGCGATGTGATGGGTAACGCAGCAGAAAACAAAAAATTTCCGACCTACGCACCAGCCCAGGACCACTATGGAGACTGCATACATGGTTTGATCTTTTTCATTACCGACTCGTAGCGTAGCGGGAAGTAGAGTCGATGACGATCGGCGGTGCAGATCCCCGCAGCTAGGATTTACAACCTCCCAACCGCGAGGATGTAAACCCTCATCTGCTCCTCAGACAGCCCTCCGGGAGGCGGTCGAACAGCCCCCCGGACGGTGTCGCGGACAGCCCTTCGGGAGGACCTTTGAAACTCGAACGGTCACTCGGACAGCCCTTCGGGAGGACCTTCGAAACTCGGACGGTCACACGGACAGCCCTTCGGGAGGCACTCACGAACTAAGACCGAAACTACGATCTCTCTACAGAGTTGCACACATACGGTGTCATCTATCCGGCAGGGCTTCGCCGTCCAGAACTAGTTCCTGCCGGAACCCAGACAGCCTTACGGCTCTACGAAACTCTTTTCGTGGGAGGGAGAGAAGAAGCCAGATAATGCATGGCATGTGTATGAGAGCAAGGGATGATCCTTTAGGCAGCCCCCTCCACCCCTATTTATAGGCCAAGCCCAAGGGTGGCTTCTCCAAGAAGCCAAGGGGGGAAATACCAAAAAGGCCCTCAAGGTGGCTTCTCCAAGAAGCCAAGCAAAAAGCACTTTCACTATTCATGACGACATTTTTCAGCGTCCGTTCGAACTGAAAATATTTATGTGGGCTCAGAACATTTCCAGTACCCACTAAAATAATTTTCAACGTGTTCCGAAACAATTTCGGTTTAGTGATTTTCATCTGCGAAAAGCAAACAAGAATGCGTTTTCACTATTCATGAAGACAATTTTTCGCGTCCATTAAATCCGAAAATATTTCTGTGGGTCTTAGAATAATTCCAGTACCCACTAAAATGATTTTGGATTCGTTCTGAAACAATTTCAGATTAGTGAATTTCATCTGCGAAAAACAACCAAAGCGGTACCGGCAGCTCCGAAACATTTTCAGTTTTTATTTCTGAAAATTCCAAAAAGCTTCCAGAATGATTCTGGCATCCTCCAAGAATTATCAGGCATGTGCCAAAACCAATTTGACTTAATGATGTATCCCGAAACAACTTTTCGGTATCATCGAAACTTATCCGATGACCTCTCTCTGCGGTACGATTCCGCTGTCCGAAACTTTTCGGTGTCCGAAACTTTTTCGGTGATTTTCTCTCAGACTCCCTGTCTAGTATTCAGCAGATAGATGACCCTTAAGCGTGTGACCCTATAGGTTCGGTGAAGTATAGACATGACCCGGAACCCCTTCCGATCAATGATCAACATCGGAGCCGTGGACACCCATATTGACCCCTATACCCACACGAATAAATATTCGAGTGAACCTCCAGTTGCTGTGTGCTATTCCTGTTGCTTCGCGATATGTTACAAATACCCGAGGTGAGACATGTTGGCATTCCCGTGGATCAACAACTTGTCCACTATGCTAGTTACCTCGTTACCGGTTTTGTTCTCTTTTCTCGTTTCGTGTTCCGGCATCCCCGTGATCAAATCACAAAGTGTCTGGCCAGACGATGATGGACACCGTAACACCGAGAGGGCCCGAGTATATCTCTCCATCGTCGGAGGAGCAAATCCCAATCTCGAGCTATCAAGTCACTTAACATACTTTCCCATGAACCCGTAAGCCGCCGTAATAGCCATCCAGTTACGGATGACGTTTAACAAACCCCAAAGTTCATGAAGCAAGCATGAAGAAACACTACAACAAGACCCCCACTATAGCAACGCCTTTTTCCGTATCTAAATGTCCATATATGCGTTGCTAGGTTCTTTACCAACGGTTTGGGATGCGTAGCCTTATCCAGTGTTGCTAGCGCATAATGCAACGCTTATACTATCGTTGGTAAAAGGGTCCGTTGCAAGAGAACAACAGATAAAACGGACTTTACAACAATTTTATATGTTGGTGCTTGATGTACATGAATCAAAATCCCATTGCTTGGCAACGGAGAATTTCCAACGTTTCAAGTGTTGGTACATATATAGTGTCAATAATAACATTATATGTATATATAATTATATATTGCTAGCAATTAAATTAATGCTCCATGTAAAGGCGATAATTATGTATTTCAAGTGAACGAAAAACAACACGATATACTCACGAGAGGAAGAAATCATATATTAGATCAAAACTGTTGGATTACAATAGTGGATATTACAGGAGGAACATCATCCAAATGTGATGCATAATCTAACAATTTTCTTGACAGTGAAACTTAAACTGAAAATATCCATCTTAACTAAGGAACAACATCCGACAGGAACGTCATCCCTACAACATAACTAAAACTAAATGCATCCGTCATCATCATCATGAAACGGATCATCGACATCATCATTGCAGTATAATCCCCACGCTCCCATATACTCATCCATTTATCTTTTGAATCTACAAACAAGAAAACAAAACTGAACTGTTAACACACAATACCTTGACATGATGCAAGTAGTAATATAGGCAAATATTAGTCACGTACAAAGGTTGAAGGCCATGCAAGCTTTTATTTTTATGCATTACCGAGAGTATTGCAGTTTTGCGACTTCATACCAAATATTAAGTTTGCACTAGTGCCATATCGACATGCACTACCCAGAATTCACTTCTAATTTCAGGACCATCAAGTTTAAATTTAGGATCAGAACTTACCATTGTATCTAGAGCTACGCCCTTGTTATGATTTTTCGGGCTCTTCAAGAATACTTTAGTTCCTGCCTGTTAGAAAAAATAAAAGTTGCCATATGAGAAGACAGAAACAAAACAGGGGAACATATGAAATGAATTTGAGCACAACAGATAGTTCATTGGCATCCATCCAACTCTGGGAACCACTTCGAGCACTCTTACAGCATGCATTAGCACCTTATGTTGTTTTTGTAGTCTGGACAACAGACTGATAGCAAAGAAGTAATAAACAACTAAAGAAGCCACAAATAGTCTAAACAAAATTTGTATGTGATTATGAAAGGATACCGCTTGTTTGCAACAGAAGTTTTTTCTCCCTGACATGCACTAACATTCTTATTTTTAACAGCATTTAGCAAGACGACTAGTAGATACATAACCATTGGAGCAACATATTTTGAACATATTGTATATGGGAATGGATATATACCTTATCTGCAGCAGAATCTATTTCCCTTCGCCCGTGCACTGAAATTCTTGTCCATTACATATCTGCTGCAACATGACAATGACCAAAAGTTTAAATAAATTATGTAAAAGACAATATTCTGTGGTCCTACTCGACCTTATGACAGTCATCCCCACAGATGTGAAGATGATTAATTCAGATTTCAGCTCAAACAATCATATTTTGAAGTAATTTCTACCCCTACAATCAATAAAAATAAGTCTTACCACATTTGTTCCTTATCAAATCAAAATAGCAACTCATTTAGTACTGAGTAGGTACTGGGAATAAATCAAGCTATTCCTATTTCATAGTGAAAACGATGAACTAAGACATGAAACCGTTACTCTAAAATGTAAATTTGCAAGGGGTCCATTATTTTGTTCATCAGGTGTATAAGAAAAAGAGCAAGTAACAAAATGAAACTCCATATAGCAGCTCTTTCAATGACCCCATGCTTTTTAGTTTTTTTTCTATGCTGGGAACATTACTATGAATAAAATGCAGTTATCTTTCGATACTAGTAATTTAACTGTTGATCTATTTCAGTTGCTTAGGGAAGATGAACTTGTACTTGTGTGGTATGATGTTTAACTTGGTTTTTGCAGGGGGGAACACATGTTCAGGTTTAACACTATCCACGGATAGTAAGAGGATCATAAGCTCAAGGACACCCAAGTTCATTCTCTTTGGTGTTAAGGAGGTTTCCTTCATGCACAAGCATTATAGCTAGGCTGATGAGATTTTCAAGTTGGAACTGTGAGGAGATCCCATGGGCCAAGGCTGAGTGTGTTGCAGAGTATACATGTGTTTTCACTATCGTGCACATGGTTGTTCACTAACATTTATTTTGAGAACAAGTGTGTCGTTTTGTAGACTGGACTTGTAGTTGTGCTGCTGCAGATCATGTTCTGATATTCATAATAAAATTAACATTTTTCATTTTATTAGGGCCTCACTAGTCGACATGATACTTACTGCAATTTGTCCATAGGTACGACCAAGATAACACTTGTTCTAGTCACTCCATCGTCCATTTTCTACAAATGACACCCCAGCCAGAATACAATATGATAGCAATAAGAAAATAACAAGGTCACAAATGTCTGCACACACACGAAGAAAGAAAGAAAGAAACTATGCTAAGAACTAACCCAACTGTACTACCCAACTAGAATAGGATAGTCAGAATTGGAGGTCCATAAAGAAAGTCTATGAAGAGATTGAACTCACCAAGGTAGTAATGGTGCAGAACTACATTGAAATATTGCACGCGTCCACACCTGAAACCTTAATAGTTACTAGATTTAAGCCACCTCTTATGTTCAGTAAACCTAGGAACACCAAAACAAGGAGGCGTCAGGGCACTATAATGAATAAAACCTAAAAAGCTAATCTCAATCAAGTAGGGAACGTGTAAGCTTATAGAAGAAGAATCTGAAACAACCCCCTCTATCTCAAGGCCCCCAAAATTGTGAACCAATAACAGAGGACAGCTATCAAACACTTGGTGTGCACTAGCAAATTCACACAAGAGAAGAGTACTTAGAAAACATATAAGGGACAGATCTGAACCAAGGGGGGAGGAGGCAAAATCGTCAAGTCGTACTAGTATTTACCTTGTGTTTCTATGAATCGGGGGTGGGGACTGATCTGCTTTCCATCCCAGTTGCTGAACAAGACATGCCTCTTGTGCCCTCAACCTCAAATCCTCAATGAATCGGCGGCGGCGGGGTCAGCTACGAGGTTCAGGAGGGAGGGCAGGCCATGATCGATCTCCTCAAGATAGAGATCCTACGAGACGAGGAAGGGAACTGTGTTGATAAGATATGGGGGAGGGGGAGGGGAGGTTTCCGATTTGACCTCCTCGCGATGCCAGATTTTGGTCTGCGTTCTTGATTCGTATGGCGGGTGGGGCCATGGTAATCAAGCGCGCGTGCTTATTCGCTATTGCGGGAGAGAATGGAGGGAAAGGAAAACTTTGGTGCGAAATCACAAAAGAATACCAGTAGTAAAAAATTATGCGAAATAATTTATAATTTTTGTTATTATCATATCTGGCCCTTGCTTGACACGCACATGTACATATATTTGTGCCAAACACAATGTGCTTCTTCTATGTTTGTAAAAATTCAGTGAAAGATGGGTGAAGTAATGTTGATTTTTGTTGCTCAAACCGGACCTGATTGGCCGTGAATTGTTTCTGCTCAACTTCATTCGTCGTCGCGCGCATGGTACCGTCAGCCGCGGACACCACCCCGCTCCACCGCCCTTCCCTTGCCCTTGTCGGCGATGAGGGCGGCGGAGCCCAGCGGCTAGGCCAAGCCGATCATGACCAGTTGGTCGTCGGGGCGGCACCGGCGCCGCGCGCAGATATCTTCACCGTGGTCTTTGACTGGTAGATGGTATAGGCCTTGGCCAGCGCGGCGTTTGCAAGGACCCAGTCTGGCGCAACATCGCGAACACGGCACGGTGATGCGCATTGCGCCATGTCATGAAACACGGACGTTCCTAGAGCACCGCGGCGACATTCTCCTGTCATAGTGTTTGAGCTATGGCACGAGGTGCCCGTGTGCATTCGTGAGCTCCAGGTATGGATCCAGCTTCACAGCGACCGGGCATCGATAGGGCGGCAATCAGTGATGAGGCGGGGAAGGCAGTGGCGAGGGTGGCGCCGAATTGCGGTCACAGAGGGAGCTCGAACTGTCACTAAAACTCCTCGTCCATTGCGGCAGCATCGGCCAGGAGGGGTGACTGTTGCTACTCTTGGTCATCCAAGGAGAGCACGACCTCCTTCTTTGATGGCGTAGAGGAGAATGATGGAACAAAAGACCACGCGCGGGCGGCGCCATGATCTTAAGGAACATCTTCCGCCGGCGCCGAGAGCAATCCGGAAGAGCCTGACTAGCCTATCTTGCCGGTCCAGGAGAGGATCGGATTGGATGCTATGGTTGTGCGGAGAGGAGCCAAGATGAGATAAAGATGGGGTTGGTCGACGTTGGAGCCGTACTTAATTAGCCCGGGCAGGCGGATTGATGCTGCTTCAATGGGCGCGGCGGTCGGAATATGCTTCTCGGTCGTCGCGCCCGCATTGAATCGGTGCCACACTCCCGTCCTGTCAGGTCGCTCCGACCGACATCAAGGCCATCGAGTCGCGTCCATTCTGGAGTGGCTGGCCGACATCGATACGCCGGCGCAGTTCCTACAGCGGTTCGCGTGGGAGAGTGTTTTGTTGGAATTGCGTACATTAGCACGAGTCCGGATGCCTTCAAACTTCCCCAGCTTTGGTTCCGTTTCGAGATTCTGGCTCGCGGACTTAACTGTATATGTGTGTTAATAACTTTAATATATTATAATAAAAGAGTATAAAATCATTCTTATTTTCGGTAATGCCTCATTATTTTGTGACCTCATAATATTTCCCTACCGCTCAAAAAAATGCCTACAATTCATAGTCCAACGCTGCTTATTTTTGCTTTTTTATTTCAATTTACGCCTACGGCGAAAAAATATCTATTTATGCCTGGGGTACGAAATTTTGTCGTAGAGCAGTTCACGCTGGAGAGTGTTCTTGTGGGACTGCGTACATTAGCACGAGTTCGGACGCCCGCAAACATCCCCCGCTTTGGTTCCGAATTGAGGGGATTTTGGCTCGCGAACTTAATCGTATATGTGCGTTTTAATAGCTTTAATATATTATAACAAAAAATCATTCTTATTTTCTATCGTGCCTCATTATTTTGTGACCACGTAATGTTTCCCTGCCGCTCAAAAACAATCATGCCTACAATTCATAGTCCAATGCTGCTTAATTTTGATTTTTTATTTCAATTTACGCCTACTACGGAAAAAACCTATTTATGCTTGCGGTATGAAATTTTGTCCTAGAGCGGTTCGCGCGGGAGAGTGTTCTGGTGGGACTGTGTACATTAGCACGAGTCCGGACGCCCGCAAACCTCCCCCAGCTTTGGTTCCGGTTCAAGGGAATTTTGCCTCGCGGACTTAATTGTATATGTGCATTTTAATATCTTTAATATATTATAATAAAATGGTATAAAATCATTCTTATTTTCTGTCATGCCTCACTATTTTGTGACCTCGTAATATTTCCCTACTGCTAAAAAAAATATGCCTACAATTCATAGTCCAACGCTGCTTAATTTTGCTTTTTATTTCAATTTACGCCTGCTGCGGAAAAAAATTAATGCCTGTGATATAAAAAATTTGTCAGAAAACAGGATAGACTAGTGTTTACATATGCTTATGGCTACAACATTTATTTGTTTCTTGTGTTTTAAGGGGAACTTGTTGGATCGAAGGGAGAAAATAACTCGGCCCTACAGCAACGAGTTCAACTTGCCTTTCTCTTCAAGCCCATCTCTTATCCCGGGACGATCTGCAGGGTAAGCTGTTACTGGGCTTATTTTCCCTCCAAGCCCATCTCTTATTTATTCTCGCTCAACTTGCTTTCTCGCCTCCTGTTTTTCTTCTCTCGGATGTGCTGTGCTTCTGATTGACGGAAAAAACCGGCCAACGGTTAACACAATTTTGAAAAGTTCATAGAATTCCGAAAAAGTTCACAATTTTCTAAACAAATCATGAAATTTAAAAAGTTCATCAATTTAAAAAAATGTTCATGAATTTAAAAAAAGTTCATCGATTTGGGAAAAGTTAGCAAAAACAAGAAAACATATATTTGAGAAACTTTTATGAATTGGACAAAAATTTCACGAATATGAAAAATTTCATCAATTTTGAAGAAAGCTCATCGATTTCAAAAAATGTACATTGAATTAAAAAAAGTCCATCGAATTTGGAAAAAGTTCATCAATTTTCAATAAAATTTCCCAAATTTCAAATGAGTTCATCAATTTTGAAAAAAAACATCAATTTAGAAGCAAATCTCAATTTTGAAAAAAGTTCATCGATACTGAAAAAAATTCATGCATTTTGCAAAAATAAAAAAATAGAAATAGAAAAAAAGAAAGAATAAACGAACAAAAGCGGTCCAAAAAAACCCGTCTAGGGAATCTTCCCAAAACCGGGGGCTTCCCCGAACTGAAGAAAGAATAAAATGGGAAAATGAAGTTAGTAGGCACAAGAATTTAGATGTTCTAGTGTTTACTGGGTTTGTATTTGAAAGAAGATGTCTAGAGTCCAATCCCATCGCCACTCATCATTTTTTGTTCTTTAATAAACAGAAAAAAGGGTCAATGGGGTGCGCCCGTTTGTGCCGATGCCTTTAACCGAATAGGATTTAACCTGGTGTGGATCGGAGAATAAAATGAAGGGACTACGTGTGATTTGGTTTTCGCTCGAATGGTTAGCAGATATTTTTGCCACCACATTCATTATGTATGTCGGCGTCTCTAATTTTTATTTTTAATTATGTAAATTTCCAGTCTTATAACATACATAATATAGAACACATACAAGGCAACATATAAGATCTGTTGCAATCTATGTATGACACTATGGTCATGAGATGTAAGTCTACAACGCATATGCCGCAACGCTTATATGCGTATCTCTTGTGAATTTTGCAACCTATGGTCAAAATGTTGTAGAATATGTGTTGCTTTATAGGGGTTATCCTTGTAGTGAAACTCGATACTCTTATGGTCTAAGGAATTATGTAAACATTAACTATCTCTGTGTTATAAACCATTAACTTGTGACGAATGTATCTCATAGCATAACATCAATTCGGGTTGATTCAACACAAATGTCCTTCCTGACATTGTGCCCTCAAAATTGCTTGGCATAGACATGCCCATGATTGGGAAAACATAATCATCATGCAACACTTGAGCTAGTCTTAGAGGCACGACTAGGAATACATTTTACCGTTTATTATTCCACACGTGCATATGGGTTCTCCCCAGAGCCTTTATGGATATACGAGCTCGGGAACCACAACAGTTATAGCATGGAACATAAACATAATTATGAACAGGGAGATAATCAATAACATTTATTATTGCCTCTAGGGCATATCTCCTACACGATGGTGGGCCCGGATTCCGACGAATGGCTCGAGGCCATAAAATCCGAGAGGATCCATGTATGAAAACAAAGTATAGACTTTGAAAGAACTACTTGATGGTCGTAAGGCTGTTGGGTATAGATGGATTTTAAAGGGAAGACAGACAATGATGGTAAGTGTCACCATTAAGAAAGCTCGACTTGTCGTTAAGATGTTTTCCGGCAAGTTCAAGGAGTTGACTGCGATGAGACTTTCTCACTCGTAGCGATGCTAAGAGTCTGTTAGAATTATATTAGCAGTTACTGCATTATTTATGAAATCTTGCAGATAGGATGTCAAAACATTGTTTCCTCGACGATTTTCTTGAGGAAAGGTTGTATGTGATACAACCAGAAGGTTTTGTCAATCCTGAAAGATGCTAACAAGTATGCAAAGCTCCAGCAATCCTTCTAAGGATTGGAGTAAGCATCTCGGAGTTGGAATGAACGCTTTGATGAGATGATCAAAGATTTTGGGTTTATACAAAGTTCATGAGAAACTTGTATTTCCAAAGAAGTGAGTAGGAGCACTATAGAATTTTTGATGAGTATATGTCGTTAACATATTGTTGATCAGAAATGATGTAGAATTTCTGGAAAGCATCCAGGGTTATTTGAAAAGTGTTTTTAATGGAAAACCTGGATTAAGCTACTTGAACATTGAGCATCAAGATCTATAAGGATAGATCAAAAACGCTTAATAGTACTTTCAAATGAATACATACCGTGACAAGATTTTGAAGGAGTTCAAAATAGATCAGCAAAGAAGGAGTTCTTGGCTGTGTTACAAGGTGTGAGTATTGAGTAAGACTCAAGACCTGACTACGGCAGAAGAAAGAGAAAGGACGAAGGTCGTCCCCTATGCTTTAGACGTAGGCTCTACAATATGCTATGCTGTGTACCGCACCTGAAGTGTGCCTTGCCATGAGTTAGTCAAGGGGTACAATAGTGATCCAGGAAGGGATCACATGACAGCGGTCGAACTTATCCTTAGTATCTAGTGGACTAAGGAATTTTCTCGATTATGGAGGTGGAAAGGGGGTTCGTCGTAAAGGGTTACGTTGATGCAAACTTTGACACTAATCCGGATGACTCTGAGTAGTGAACCGGATTCGTATAGTAGAGCAGTTATTTGGAATAGCTCCAAGTAGCGCGTGGTAGCTGCATCTACAAGATGACATAGAGATTTGTAAAGCACACACGGATCTGAATGTTGCAGACCCGTTGACTAAAACCTCTCTCGTAAGCATAACATGATCAAACCCTAGAACTCATTGAGTGTTAATCACATGGTGATGTGAACTAGATTATTGACTCTAGTAAACTCTTGGGTATTAGTCACATGGCGATGTGAACTTTGAGTGTTAATCACATGGCGATGTGAACTAGATTATTGACTCTAGTGCAAGTGGGAGACTGTTGGAAATATGCCCTAGAGGCAATAATAAAATGGTTATTATTGTATTTCCTTGTTCCTGATAATTGTCTGTTGTTCATGCTATAATTGTATTAACTGGAAACCGTAATACATGTGTGAATACATAGACCACAACATGTCCCTAGTAAGCCTCTAGTTGACTAGCTCGTTGATCAATAGATGGTTATGGTTTCCTGACCATGGACATTGGATGTCATTGATAACGGGATCACATCATTAGGAGAATGATGTGATGGACAAGACGCAATCCTAAGCATAGCACAAGATCGTGTAGTTCGTTTGCTAGAGCTTTTCTAATGTCAAGTATCATTTCCTTAGACCATGAGATTGTGCAACTCCCGGATACCGTAGGAATGCTTTGGGTGTACCAAACGTCACAACGTAACTGGGTGGCTATAAAGGTGCACTACAGGTATCTTCGAAAGTGTCTGTTGGGTTGGCACGAATCGAGACTGGGATTTGTCACTCCGTATGACAGAGAGGTATCTCTGGGCCCACTCGGTAATGCATCATCATAATGAGCTCAATGTGACTAAGGAGTTAGCCACGGGATCATGCGTTATGGTACGAGTAAAGTGACTTGCCGGTAACGAGATTGAACAAGGTATTGGGATACCGACGATCGAATCTCGGGCAAGTAACGTACCGATTGACAAAGGGAATTGTATACGGGATTGATTGAATCCTCGACATCGTGGTTCATCCGATAAGATCATCGTGGAACATGTGGGAGCCAACATGGGTATCCAGATCCCGCTGTTGGTTATTGACCGAAGAGTCGTCTCGGTCATGTCTGCATGTCTCCCGAACCCGTAGGGTCTACACACTTAAGGTTCGGTGACGCTAGAGTTGTAGAGATATTAGTATGTGGTTAACCGAAAGTTGTTCGGAGTCCCGGATGAGATCCCGGACGTCACGAGGAGTTCCGGAATGGTCTGGAGGTAAAGATTTATATATGGGAAGTCCTATTTTGGCCACCGGAAAATGTTCGGGATTTTTCGATATTGTACCGGGAAGGTTCTAGAAGGTTCCGAAGTGGGGCCCACCTGCATGGGGGGACCCACATGAACGTGGGTAGTGGGGGCAAGGCCCCACACCCCTGGTCAAGGCGCACCAAGATCCCACCTTAGAAGGAATAAGATCATATCCCGAAGGGATAAGATCAAGATCCCTAAAAAAGGGGGATAACAATCGGTGGGGAAGGGAAATGATGGGATTTCTTTTCCCCACCTTTGCTAACGCCCCAATGGACCTGGAGGGCAAGAAACCAGCCCCTCCACCCCTATATATAGTGGGGAGGCGCATGGGAGCAGCACCCCAAGCCCTGGCGCCTCCCTCCCTCCCGTGACACCTCTTCCTCCCCGCTTGCGCTTGGCGAAGCCCTGCCGGGATCCCGCTACTTCCACCACCACGCCGTCGTGCTACTGGATCTCTATCAACTTCTCCTCCCCCCTTGCTGGATCAAGAAGGAGGAGACGTCCCCGCTCCGTACGTGTGTTGAACGCGGAGGTGCCGTCCGTTCGGCGCTAGGATCATCGGTGATTTGGATCACGACGAGTACGACTCCATCAACCCCGTTCTCTTGAACGCTTCCGCGCGCGATCTACAAGGGTATGTAGATGCACTCCCCTCTGTCTCGTTGCTAGATGACTTCATAGATTGATCTTGGTGATACGTAGAAAATTTTAAATTTCTGCTACGTTTCCCAACATACCATTTTTACAAAATCGATCCGCTTCCACATCTCATCATCATGGACGCGAGCCCATGGTGATGACGATGGCGTTTGCCTGCCGTACAACTTGATCCTCCACATCATGCAATGTCTATTAAACCGCACGCTAGCACAGTCCCGTGGCAACAATCGCAGGTGGTCGCTTGGAAGTAGGCCTTGAGCGTGCAACATACACTGGTGGATGGAGCAGAGCTAGCTACCCCTATATCTCCATCATAGTTGAAAAACCACCTACCTTCCAAACATGCGTGACACCTAGATCTGCCGCACCATCAGAGTCGACGACACCCTTCATAAAAAGAGGAGATGGTGATGCAGTAAGGTATCCATGAGCCATACGAATTCATTTAATCATATAACTATCGTATCTCTCGTTGTGACGTACGGGCATTTTTGCTAGTTGAGAGAAAAACCTATAAGGCAATGTGCATGCAACTGAAGTTACGCTGGACTGGATTGGCTTGCAAGTGTAGTTGTATACAGCGTGAAAAGACGATAAAAAAAGTAAATTAGTCCAACAGAAGAAAAGAAAAAAATGAAGAAAAAAAATCTTGCAAATGTAGTTGTATACAGCGTGAAAAGACAATAAAAAAACGTAAATTAGTCCAACAGAAGAAAAGAAAAAAAATGAATAAAAAAAATCGATACTTCATATGCTTCATTGAGGTTGCCTTGCCTGCACAACTTCTCGGTGTCAATTGATAAGGCCCAGTCCGACGTTTCTAGTATTCTCTAGCTCGTCTCGCCGTTCCCCCCAACACCGCCCTTCGTTCCGTCGTGTGACTCTCACTCCGCTCCCGACATGGCAAAAAAGACCCCCAGCCCTCCGCCGAGGGCAAGATCTCGCCGGGGCGCGGCGCCGACGTCGCCAACCCCAGCCGCCGCTCTGAGCCCTCCTTTCTCCCCTGCCCCGCTGCGCACCCGCCTTGGCGCTGCTGCTGTTGCTGCGGCGGCGGCCGCCGCCGCCGCCGCCTCCTCATCCCCCGTCGAGCACCCATGCGTACTCCCTCCCTCCCCCTTTCCTTTCCACATCTTCTTCCTTTTTTCTTCCTAGACGGGTGGTAGTTTGATTCGATTTGGTGCTTGGTTAGGTCACGCTGTGTGAATGGTGGCCGGTGAGGGTGGAAGGGGAAGAGCGGAAGCTTGCTGTTTCCGGCTTCACTGAAAGGTATGCGCGTTTCTTCTTTCTACCACTTTGCGATCCAAATTTGCTGGACTGATTCTACGATTCCAGCCAGTAGAACCCACTCTGACTGACCTTGCTTCTGACAGGAATGACGCATTCACTTCTGCACCCATAGCACATCGTTATGAGCCTCTCACTCTCCAGGATGAAGGTGGGGTTGTGGTGCTCCTTCATGGTTCAATTAACTTATTGCGAATGCGTGAAAATGGATTTTCTGTGCAGGTATGCACATTCTCTCCTGTGTTTCTTCTTTTATCTATTCTGTTCATAAACGATGATGGAAAGTCAGCCCAGATTCAAGCAAAAAGCTTATTCATGTGCAGAAAGACCATTTAGTCATGATTCTAATCTACTGCTCTGGTAAAAAAAACATGCGTGCAGATATGCGAACAATTCATGATTGGATTTCCGTTCTGGTGGGAGACTTGGGATTCGCACATGGAGTCTTACCCAAACTGTTTTATTGATCCACGAGAGGGTTCAGCTCAGTTTTACCTGGAGAAATTCCAGCTAGGCAATTTTATTCAAAAGTTTGGACCCTCGTTCATCGAGGACCTTCTTAATAATGCTAAAAATTTCCCAATCGACCATCTTGATGCATTCACAGAGAGTTCAAGATTCCAGGAATACATCTGTGGAAATGATGCTTCAACCAAGGAAAATTCTGCTGCTTCAGATGATGCCAGACCCGCAACTGTAGCTAATGTGGAAATAGGCTTGACTGCGAGCAGCATTTCACAAGAAAGAGATCATGTGGACATTGAGTGTAATGTATCTCTTGCTCCTGCAGAAACATATACTGGTGATGAAACTTGCAAAGAGGCAGGAAATCAGAATGACACTATGCATCCAGATGCAAGGGAAGAAGATGCTGGTAGCCATCTTTTCAACTCCGATTGGACTTGCACTATGTGCCCTGATCATATGCCCAATGACTCGGAAGGTGGAAATGCCACCAGTGCTGAAAATGCCACCATGTCCCCTGATAATATGCCCAACGACTCGGAAGGTGGAAATGTCACCAGTGCTAAAAATGCCACCATGTCCCCTGATCATATGTCCCCTGATAATATGCCCAATGACTCGGAAGGTGGAAATGCCACCGGTGCTGAAAACTCAGTAGAACTGCTGGCTAAATATCCTTTAGCCATAGTACCGCCTGAAAATGCTAATTGCTGCTCAGAGATTCCTGGTGCTTCTCAAAGTGTTGAACCCTCAAGTATGTGCAGGAGCAAATTGTTAAGACACTGGTTAAGTTTTCTCCTGCGGATATTTCATTTTATCTTGATGTTTCTAAGAGAGTGACTATTATTTAATTTAGGTTATCAAAGTACTCCAGTGGCCTCATTGAAGAATCAACACTGCTTGGAAACAACTGAGCACATCACATTGACTCAGAAGGCAGTATCAAATGAAGATACACCATCTTCAATTCACTCAGATGTGCAATCTCAGGAAAAAGTGAGTTATAAATCCCAAAGCTAAAAAATTAGATCAAGTAATCAGTCTTTGAACTTCGTTTTGTGTTACTATAATATTTCTACCAGTTTATTTGCTAAAATAGTTAATATGCAACTACCACCTCTGTTAGTTTTCCTTTTATTGTTATTGTCTCCTCCAATTAGGACATTCTCGATTTAGCTTTATCAGGTACTGCTGGGTGCTCTGAATGGAGATTCTTGTACTCAAGAGAAACATAGCTATGTTACAAAAATCACGGGGGCATATAATTGTCACAAGAGTGACAATTGTAACGACTCAATTCTACATGCCTGCATCTTAAACTGAAGTCATTTAGATACACCGTCAATGTAATATAGCATCTTTAGTAAATCTAACCCAATTAATATAGTTGCAGTCCACAGAAAACTTATGATAGCATGTTTCCAATCTGTGCCCTTTGTGACATTTCATGATTAATCATTTGCAATGACACTATTTCTGTAGCATTACCTGATTACTGGGATGAATCAGATTCCAGCATCTTTAGGTTCAATGTTGTGGCTTCAGATTTTGTTTACTGTATGTCCAAATATGTTATGTAGCTAGTACATACTTTTTTTCTTAGTAATTCGTAATTAATAATCCTTACTAAGGAATTTCATAGATTGATCTGTACCTTAAATATAAGATGTGTAAAACCAAATATGATCCAATAAATTCCTTAACGTCCAGGGTAAGGTGCATCATACAGTATTTAGTTTTTTTTATGATGCCAAGTTCATATTTAGCACATTTAAGCTAGTGATCTTAGTTGTGTTCCTCATTTTACATAGTGAACTTGATAGCCTTTTACGTGGAAAAGCAGACTGTAGGTTCAGCAGAGAAGCGAAGATCTGCAAAGCAAGTGTTGGAGCGTCCTACTAGATCGCCAATGACCAGAACTTCAGCTCCATATGTAAGTATGCAAAATTTCTCCATACCTTTTTCTGTTGTTAAACAATTTAAAACATTGTAATACTATTTTATAACACTTGTTAAATGCTGATGGTTAAAGAAATCTATAATGTGTTAGCTTCCATAGCTTCTGCAATTGCCATGTGATCCAGCTGTTACTGAATGATGGTTCATTATCTTGGACATTCTTTAACATCCGTATAATGCATAAACTATTGATGTAAAGTTGCCAATTTTATAGCAGATTTTAGTATGAAATATAGGAATAGCCGATATCACACCACTTCGCTATGAGGCTACTGGACAAAGTAGTAATGATTTTATTTTTATCTTCGAAAACATGCAGGAGTAAACTTGTAATGATTTTAGCATAGTTTTTGTTCAGACGGACCAATATTCTACCAATTGTAGTTACCCCAGTCATCTTTTGTGCTCACTTTATATGAAATAGCAGAAAAGTATGCCATGCTGCTTACTGTGATCAAGATTGACTGATGCCACCTTCTTCCTTAATTAAGTTTTACTCATATATATAGCCTGTCTTGGCGTCCCATATGTTTAATCCACTCTCTGTTACTTGACTCAGCTGGCAAAAACTGTGCTAGCCAAGATTTTGACCCATTTGTATCTGTACTTATTGCAATGTTCCTTTGAAACACTTTAGGGGCATAAATCTCGGCTTACTCGTTCTAGGGCCCAGTCATTATCTATTTCCACACCCGAGTGTCTCAAAATGAGAAGAACCAAATCAGGTACAATGTCTTCGGTTGGATTCTGCTACTTAAATAATTTACCAATTGTCCTTGGATAAAGGGAATTCTTCTTCTTTTTTCAGGACGAGTGGTAGTACCCCAATTGGATCCAGGAAGCAGTAGGATTGTCTATGACAACGTTAGTAAAGAAATATATTTCAATGTTATATCTTATATGATTGTGTGTTTGTGCCCATGATTAGCTAATTTGTTAATGCTTCAATTATCCTAGTTTGGTCTTGTTCATTGCACTAAAGTCCAAAACTAAACAGTGAATGATGCAAGAAGAGTTTCCTGCAAAGGCTTCCATATAACGAAAGTGTCAGTCTATAAGCTCTACGGTGGAATTGTCCACGATATATAATCATATTGCTAGGACTCGGAAGAGACTGATC
Organism: Triticum aestivum; assembly: GCF_018294505.1. NCBI lineage: Eukaryota > Viridiplantae > Streptophyta > Magnoliopsida > Poales > Poaceae > Triticum > Triticum aestivum. The sequence goes on from NC_057799.1 coordinate 345,044,464, forward strand.
AAACGTATTAGGGTAATGCATGCATAATCTGAATATTCACCATCCCTTCCTAGTGTTTCACACTGTAAATTATTGTTGGCACTAATCTGAAACGGCGAGTTGATCTGGATAAAACAATGCATAACTTATCAGGTAGAAGTGCAGTGAAGATGCTTATTGTATGATGTACTTAATTTTCAATCTTTAGTAGGATATGGATGCATAACTTGTCTTTTTTTTCCTTAGATCTGTCTGCTAATGACATGAGGGAATTGACACTGCCTCCTAATTGAATTCCGTTTGTTGTGCAGAATGGGTTGATTTCAGGCGTCGCTCCTGTGACTGGTTTGTTGAGAAGCTCCCCTGCCAAATTTGCATGTCATATACCTATATAGCTTTCCCTCGGTAAGCATAATAATCACGTGTGTCTGGGTGATAGGGAACAAGTCAGTGAAACCTGCAAGGAAGACAAGGGGGCCTCTCTGAGTGACCTCTTGGACTGTCCAGAAGCTAACAACCTGGAATTTCGACATGGAAGTCCCAAGGCACCGGCACCAGCACCAAGCGGTCGGCGGCAGTACTTGTACAATGGGAGATGCTTAGTGAGGTGCTTAGAAAAATAAACTGATTTTTTTTAAAGCACTGATGCCTATTTCTACAGGAGAAACGCTTAGTTAAGCGTCTATCCTGTACAAATAAGCACCGGTGCCTAAGGAAAGCCTGGTTTATTTCTCTAAGCATCCTCCCTAAGCACCTGCATTGTACGAGGCCTTAGATCCACTTGTTTGTACGGTGGAACATCTCTGCTGGATATTTGCTGATTAGAACCTTGTAACAGCAGATGTGGGCAGCTTTTATTTCCATTTTGTGTGTCCCATGCCCTAACTAACTAAATCTTACTGGAGTGCCACAAACATGGCATGTCTTGCTCTTAACTAGTACTCCCTCTGTAAACTAATATAAAGTGATCTAAACGCTCTTATATTAGTTTATGGAGGAAGTAAATCTTACTGGAGTGCTGCAAAATCTTAGGCCCCGATTGGATTAGCGTTTCAGCTCGTTTCTGGCCGGTTTAGGATACGGACCTCCTTTTTCATTCCAGGCAAGAGGTGACCGGTAAAATTTACACCTGTAAAATAAATGGGTCGTATTACGTAGAGTGGGTCCGTTCTGCGTATTATGTCGAGTGGGAGCATCAGTTTGGTCCTAGGTTGACCACGGAAGCGCCGGAAAGCTCGTTAATAAATCCAGTATGGGAACGGTTATGGAACTTGCATATATTGAAGTGTAATCGAGAGAGACACACATGATTCAAGTGTTGTTCTTTATTGATGAGGAACACATATTTATAGAAGGCCAAAAGACACGACTTAGGGTCGCGTCTGTTGAGGGGAGATGCGCGTCTGTTGAGGAGAGATGCGAGGAACCACCGCGTCGATCGCCAGAATAGCAACGCACGTGGGGGGCTTATAGCAGGGATTAATCTTTAATCAAGTAAACTGATTAAATCCTAACACTCCCCTTTATCACTGCTTGTCCTTGCGTATATCCATCATCTTGTTAATGTCTCCTTCAAAAACCCTGTGGGAAAAATATGAGGAGTATAGTGTTTGATATGTTGCCAAAACTTCTTCAAACCCACTGGGAAAAATAAGGAGAAAATGCCGCAACATATAATGGTTATTGTCCGTTTTAACTAAATATGAGGAAAACCCGTAGAATTAAAAGGATAATAAATATGTCGTATATACTTTCCTAAAAACCCCGGTGAGAAAAATTGAAAGTATGACATATGATCTCATGTTGATATTACCACATTAAAAATCTTTTATGAAAACCTGTATAGCAAACTCATGAAGGAAAAAAAGTATAATATGATGCATTAAACATGAACAATTCAGGAAGATACTCCCTCTGATTCTTGCAAATTTCGAAGCCGTCACACACCAATTCCAACAACATATATCAGGAATGTAAAAGTTGGTAGAGACTTCGTGAACAAATCAGTCATATGGTTTGACTTGCATGGTATGCAATATAACGATATTGCTTATTATGTAACATGTTTGCATCCGGGCAACACAAGAAACATTATTGTTGAGATAATGGTTGGTGGATGTAGCCGTGAGGTCTGTTTTGAAGACTCTTCATGAGAGGGCTACGACACCTAGTAGGAAGACTAAGCTTGTCTACGATCTGACATAGTGGGGATTTGATCGATGTATCCAATGATATCGGTGTTCACATTTCTGTGAAACTGAAAACCAGGACAAGATGTTTAATGCCTTGGAGATATCGAAAGATATTCTTGAGTACCAACCAGTTGTGTTTGGTGGATCCAATGGCATTATGGAACGTTGAGTCCCAATATCTCATTTCCATCATCTCTTGGTTCATATAGATCTTTCTCTACGTCTAGAGATAAACTACCATGAGAGTTATGGATGGATAAGATTTGTCCATAATGAATTTCTTCAATATATTTTGGATATAGACAACATAGTATACCATAATGTATGAATGAAGGTGCTCAAGTTGTCGTAACGAGCGCTATTTTGGTTTTACCCAAATCCTTCATTTTAAACTCGTCATTTAGATGATTACATGTGTCGTCATAGCAGGCACACAAACATGGATAATCATCATTGTAGGAGTAATCCTTATGAATAAGGATCTCACTACGTCGGTTGTACCATATGTACCGACAACAATAAGTCTTATGGTGACTTACTGATTTTACACAATGTATGTTGCATTTTGTATTTCGGTTTAGAATTGAGACTCCATCGGGAATCAATCATATATGTCTGAATCTAGTGACTGACATGGATATGTAATCACTACGTCTATCAACTGCAGAGATAGATGATTTTGAACTGCCAATGATATAAGTTATCGGAATGAGATTCCACCTCTGGAGAATAGTTGGGTATCTGCGTGAACCCTTGTGCTACAATACTTGCTTCCTGTTTCACCACCTTGTTGTTCTCAATCCCGTTTCCAGAAGAAAACTGATGTAGGTATTGCTTATGAATACCTTCCCATTATTGAGCAAGAATATTTCTACCTAGATTATACCCTTTGCTTGAGTTTAGTCTGAGTGTTGTTCACACTTTGCCATAGCCATGGTCTTTGGATATGAATCATTTGAAAGGTTTTTTCAATCTAGTTGAGAAATGTATGTCGACAATTGTAGACTTCCGGTTATATGTTTCTCCAGAATCTATATATCAATATAGAGTTGATGGAAATATCGTTACCCATGGTGACTACTCGCGATTTCCCAATGCGGTTGAGTCGGGTATTCCGATGTCCCGGTCATTCTGTGCACTATGACCTGGGTTGGTGGAGGTTTCCCATCCACTGGGTGTATACTACCCATTAGGTGTTTGTCAACGTGAAGTTGACTTGCATTTACTGATTCATGGGCCTTGATATCCTTTCTTGCGAGAAGCTGAATCCTGATGTACTTTTGCCATACATCTCCCCCTATTGCTTTGAACGGGGAGTGGAGTGGATTTTGTTGGTACCTCCACTCTTTCAGGCGTACTTTTGCAGGATTGTAGGATTGTGTGACACCTTTGTAGTTAGTAAATGAATCTGGCAGGTTATTTGCAATGTGTTGCAAATCTTCTGAACGCATGGTTCAGATCTTTGAGTACGTGGAGTTGAGGCAGAAATGTGTTGAACATTCCACTAATTTCCTGGCATTCTTTTCTTAATGGTACTTGAAATCTCCCCCTAATGCCTGAAAATGTTCCTCATTGAATCAGCATACTGACCTTGAATAACTCCCCATGCTAGGGGCTTGAGGTATTGACGGAAATACAGTTATTCCTCACATAGATCCCAACTATATGTTGAGGGGCCAATGATGTATGCCGGGTGGTGATATCGGTATGCAACCGAATTACCGCAGATGGGAAATACTTGGTATGTTTCCACGTATCAAAGATAGAGGGGAATAATAGTACGCAGTTTGGTCATGAGCGTGTAAAACTGCATGACTCCAACGTAAAGTTGGTAAGATGCAATTCCAAAGTAAAGATCATGCAATGAGCTTAATTCTTTGGATGTAGGATTCTACCAAACCATTTCGAGTCTAGACATTAGGACAAATGGCTAAACTTCAATCCACGGGCCATAGAGAAAGGCACTCTAGGAAAATTCTGCAATGCTATCCATTCGATTTGCTTGAAATCGATGTCAGGATAATGAGCCAATGGCTTTGTGTGAATAAAGCACACTTGAGACCATTGTGTAGATGTGTCTTTGGAAAAACCATGGATACCTGAATAGTCTAGTCAATAGTTGGGAAGAGCCACTTACCTCGACTTGATGCATTCAAGGAGTCTGAGTGGTTCAGCGTAGACTTTAAGGTGCGCGAGCCTTAAAATTAGCTTCCCTGTGTCGCATGTAGTGCACACAAAATCCAAATATTGTTAGAATTTAGCATTATAATAATCATAAACTATTGGAATTGTTGATAGTTTTGGATTCAAACCAACGTCAATGATGACCAAAGCGGGAATGCCAAGTTTTTCATGCAAAAGACAATCTGGAAAACTATCGCGTGTGCTACGGGTTTTGTAGTATGTGTAGTGCAATGCCGATGATACATAGAGAATATGCTTTCCATATCCGTTGCGTATGGTAAAGAGAAGATATTCCTCTTTGTTGCCATCATAAGTTCTGCTATGGAAACTATTTTGACGGATACCTCTATAGTTTAGTAGGGCACGAGTTAAACCCGGAAGCAACAAAGCACCCTGACGTTACTCGAGTACCCACAGAAATCCTATATACCTAAGAGAGTCATCCCAATTAACCTATTTATCTTAACATGCAAGTTGTCCACATCATCAGCCCAGCCACATCAACATTTCCTTACAGGCTTACATGGGGACCCACCACCGGTTTACTAGCGTACAACACAATAGCCACGTCATCCATATATCATGCTGCTGCCGAGCACACGGTTTTGTCTTTTCGCTATAGGAGCGTGTTTCCTGTTGCACGCTCACGGTTGAGTTGGATATGAAACCGGTGGTAACTGCGTACGCTACCTTCGGAGCCCAAAAGTTAGCACGCACACTTATTATCTTCCTAACTCCCACTCCGATTGATTTCCCATCAATCTCTCCATCTTCTAAATCGATGCCTTTTCTTCTTCTCCATTGAATAAATAGATGAGTAATACATAGATGTTCTCCCCCACCATCTGTAGCGATTCTGTCCGAGAAGATTGTTCACATATTCAGGCGAATTCGAAGCCTCCATGTTCGATGCTCTCCACGTTCTGTTATAGATCTCGGAGAGGATACGAAGGCTGGAAGCATCTAGAACCAGCTCCGCGGCACAGCCACGCCTGGGACGTCACCTCTTCTCGGTCGTGTTTGGCAACTCGCCGCTCCTCTCCGTTGTTCCCGCGTTCTCCATCACCCAATCCATCATGGTCTTCATCAATTGGTACGCTCGCGCCTCACCCGCCCTACCTTGCATCTGCTGCCGGTGGGACGCGAAGTAGATGGTGAGACTCACAGGGATGCCAGTCGTCGTTTTTGACCATCTTCGCCGCGCTCGCCGACCGCGTCAGCCTACAGGAATGGGTTTCAGCATCCCCATCTTTGCCACTGTGCAATCATCGCCTGTGTCTTTAGCGCTGGTTCTCTCTAGATTGTTTTAGCTGTTGAAAATTTTGGATCTTTTCATATTGGACCATGTATCTGATTAGTACCCTTTTTGATAAATTTGATAAATGTACATTGTCGGATCTCGGTTCCGGCAAAACCCTCAAGGTTCGAACACTGGGGTGCGCACGAAGATCTCCCCCTACCGATCCACGTCCTCGCTTTGCTAAGATCTCAAGGACTAACACGACGAACTCGCAACACAAAGGACACAAGATTTATACTGGTTCGGGCCACCGTTGTGGTGTAATACCCTACTCCAGTGTGGTGGTGGTGGATTGCCTCTCGGGCTGAGGATGAACAGTACAAGGGGAAGAACAGCCTCCTGAGGCAAGGTGTGCTTGTGCTTGGTGGGTGTGAGGATGGGATGGATCGAGTCCAAGATGAGATGCCTCCTACTGTGGTGGCTAATCCTATTTATAGAGGCCCTGGTCCTCTTCCCAAATATTAAGCGGGAAGGGAGACAACAACGGCCAATTTGAAAGGGGACAGCTAGTACAGCTTATCCTCACAAAAGCAGTCTTCGCCTGCAAAAGGCTCTGGTGGTGACGCCGCCTTGGGCTCCATGGTGACCTCCGTCTTGCCGTCCTGCTGGTCTTGGTCCCGTTGCACTGATATGGAAACCTTTCCTTGACGCCTCGGTACTCCTTGCCTGTGCTTGCTTCCGTAGCACCAAAGAGGAAACAAGGACACTGTGCGCGCTGGAGCCCGCCTGGCCTTGATCGTCATGGCTCACGTCATGAGAACCTCACGAGGTTTACCTCGCCTTCATCTCTCCGCCCCTCGCGAGCCAGCCTGGTGAGGCCGCTCTCGAGAAGGTCTTGTGTCGTCCGCCTCGAGAGGCTTGGCCCCTCGTGAGGGTCTTGAAAGATTGTTGGCGAAGATGGGCTGTACGGGCCCGCTCGCAGAGCCACGCCGTGGGCCGCAGGCAGGCAAGTCTGGGGACCTCCGTTCCCAGAACGCCGACAGTAGCCCCCGGGCCCAAGGTGCGCTCGGGCTTGGCTTCGAGGTGAAGCCAAAGGTCAAGTGCGGAGCGCCGCAGGCCCCAATAGCCTGCGGCCTTGGTCGACGCGTGGCGGTTGATTGGACGTGGGCGTCTCCGCTTCCCCACGCCGCCTCGGCAACTGCCTGACTTGACAAGTCCCTGCGACATGCAAGGAAAAACCATCATTACCTATGATCATGGGGGGCGCTGGTTGGCCTTCTCCTGCTATAAATGGGGAGGGGGGCGGAGCCCCTGTCGCCCATCTCTTCCCATTCTGCTTGCTTCTCCCCTTTTCTCCATTGCTAGCAGCGACACCAATGGCGCCGCCGAGGAGGTTCTCTGCCGTGCAGAAGGGGAAGGCCCCTCGCGAGCGGCCCGGTTCCCCGGCGCCCAAGCGTGGACGTGGCCGTCCCCGCAAGCACACCGCGACCCCCGCCGCGGCCCCCGTTCCCATGGTGGCACCGCTGCGCGTGGCAGGGGTCGTTCCAGTCGTGGCAGCCCTGTCGACGAAGGGAGACGTGCCATGGTTGCACGGCCTCCCCGGCCGCGCTTCCACTCGGCGGAGGTGCTGCCGGAGTTCGTCGTCTGGTCGGAGAACCCGGCCCGCAACTGGCTTCAGCTCCCGCGCTTCTTTGCCGATGAGCTGCCAGCCTCCGGTCTAGGTGGGCTCTGGCTGCAGGCGGACGGTTGCTGCAGCAGGGCTTCTTGGGTTGCAGTCAAGGTCTTCGTCGCGGGCAACATAGCTCTGGCCCGCGGTTGGCAGACGTTCGCCCGCGCGCGCGGCCTGGGCAGGCGGTGCACCCTCCATTTCAAGTATGACGGTGATGCGACCCTCTACGTGAGGGTGTTTGGGGAAGATGGTCGCCGCGCCAGGTGCTGCCCCGAGGTGAACGACGGCGAGGAGGTGCTCGGCCTTGGCGACGGTCGAGACGAGGATGAGGGCGAACCCGCCCTTGGTGCCGACCGCATCTCGTCCAGCTACGGTGGTTCTTCCCCCGGCGACAGCTCCAGCAGTGGTGGCTACGACCAGCCGCCACGCCGCCGCGCCCGCTTCGAAGGTGGCAGCGGGTCGTCTCGTCGTCACGCCTCCGTGAAGCGCGGGGAGGGGTCTGGCTGAGCCCAGGATGACGCCAAGAGTCCGCCCCCGTGAACGACTGTAGGGGCAAGCGCCGCTTTTATCTTATTCTTCCTTTCCTTCCTGTATCAGAAAAAACAGTATGGGCCCCGGAGGGGTGTGTATCGAACCATGATTCCTCAATCACTATGTTATGTTTATTGTTTCTGTGTTGTGCCGTTGTTTTGTGTAGAGACAACTTGGCTTGGCACGTTCGGGGTAGCCTCCTCTTCACGAGGCACTTGTTTCCTGGTGCCTGTCAGGGCCTTCCTTGACTCAGTGGGCGCTTAGGAACTGCAAAAAAATCGTTAGGAGGCTCGTGATAACCCACAAGTATAGGGGATCGCAACAGTTTTTGAGGGTAGAGTATTCAACCCAAATTTATTGATTCGACACAAGGGGAGCCAAAGAATATTCTCAAGTATTAGCAGTTGAGTTGTCAATTCAACCACACCTGGATAACTTAGTATCTGCAGCAAAGTATTTAGTAGCAAAGTAATATGGAAGTAACGGTAATGGTAGCAAAAGTAATATTTTTGGGTTTTGTAGTGATTGTAACAGTAGCAACGGAAAAGTAAATAAGCGGAGAACAATATATGAAAAGCTCGTAGGCATTGGATCGGTGATGGAGAATTATGTCGGATGCGGTTCATCATGTAACAATCATAACATATGGTGACACAGAACTAGCTCCAATTCATCAATGTAATGTAGGCATGTATTCCGAATATAGTCATACGTGCTTATGGAAAAGAACTTGCATGACATCTTTTGTCCTATCCTCCCGTGGCAGCGGGGTCCTAGTGGAAACTAAGGGATATTAAGGCCTCCTTTTAATAGAGTACCGGACCAAAGCATTAACACATAGTGAATACATGAACTCCTCAAACTACGGTCATCACCGGGAGTGGTCCCGATTATTGTCACTTCGGGGTTGCCGGGTCATAACACATAGTAGGTGAATATAGACTTGCAAGATAGGATCAAGAACTCACATATATTCATGAAAACATAATAGGTTCAGATCTGAAATCATGGCACTCGGGCCCTAGTGACAAGCATTAAGCATAGCAAAGTCATAGCAACATCAATCTCAGAACATAGTGGATACTAGGGATCAAACCCTAACAAAACTAACTCGATTACATGATAAATCTCATCCAACCCATCACCGTCCAGCAAGCCAATGATGGAATTACTCACGCACGGCGGTGAGCATCATGAAATTGGTGATGGAGGATGGTTGATGATGACGACGGCGACGGATTCCCCTCTCCGGAGCCCCGAACGGACTCCAGATCAGCCCTCCCGAGAGAGTTTAGGGCTTGGCGGCGGCTCCGTATCGTAAAACGCGATGAATCCTTCTCTCTGATTTTTTTGTCCCCGAACACGAATATATGGAGTTGGAGTTGAGGTCGGTGGAGCAACAGGGGGCCCACGAGGCAGGGGGCGCGCCCCCACCCTCGTGGACAGGTGGTGGGCCCCCTGGCCTTGATTCTTTCGCCAATATTTTTAATATTTTCCAAAAATAAGTTCCGTGGAGTTTCAGGTCATTCCGAGAACTTTTGTTTCTGCACATAAATAAGACCATGGCAATTCTGCTGAAAACAACGTCAGTCCGGGTTAGTTCCATTCAAATCATGCAAGTTAGAGTCCAAAACAAGGGAAAAAAGTGTTTGGAAAAGTAGATACGACGGAGACGTATCAACTCCCCCAAGCTTAAACCTTTGCTTGTCCGGCACCTAGTCTAGTCTTCAAGTCTTCTCACCAACGCGGAGCTAAGTGCTGCCACTAGGAAGTGGGAGGGAGCCCCCGAGGCCCGAGGGCGGCACTCGTGAGACTCCGGGGCGTGTACAATCCCACTCGTTATTACGTGAGAGTGTCACGGGCGGCGATCTTCACAGGCACTGGGCCTTTCTTCATGGTAGAACTTCAGGAGGTGCTGGATGTTCCAGGCGTTCTGGATGGGTACCCCGTCCTGTGTCTCCAGGCGCGCGGCACCAGGCCTGGAGACATGGACGACCTTGAACGGGCCCTCCCACATGGGTGAGAGCTTATGAAGTCCTTCCCTGGAGAGGACCCGCCTCAGGACGAGGTCACCCGCCTCGAGCGTCCTGGAGCGTATGTTGCGGCAGTGGTATCGCCGCAGTGCCTACGGATACCTTGCCGCCCGCAGTGCGGCTTCGTGATACCTCTCCAACGTATCTATAATTTTTGATTGCTCCATGCTATATTATCTACTGTTTTGGACAATATTGGGCTTTGTTATCCACTTTTATATTATTTTTGGGACTAACCTATTAACCGGAGGCCCAGCCCAGAATTGCTGTTTTTGCCTATTTCAGAGTTTCGCAGAAAAAGAATATCAAACGGAGTCCAAATGGAATGAAATCTTCGGGAGCGTGATTTTTGGAACGAACATGATCCAGGAGACTTGGACCCTACGTAAGAGAAGCTTCCAGGAGGCCATGAGGTAGGGGGGCGTGCCCTCCACCCTCGTGGGCCCCATGTTGCTCCACCGACGTACTTCTTCCTCCTATATATACCTACGTACCCCCAAACGATCAGAGACGGAGCCAAAAACCTAATTCCACCGCCGCAACCTTCTGTACCCACGAGATCCCATCTTGGGGCCTGTTCCAGAGCTCCGCCGGAGGGGGCATCCATCACGGAGGGCTTCTACATCAACACCATAGCCTCTCCGATGAAGTGTGAGTAGTTCACCTCAGACCTTCGGTCCATAGTTAGTAGCTAGATGGCTTCTTCTCTCTTTTTGGATCTCAATACAATGTTCTCCCCCTCTCTCGTGGAGATCTATTCGATGTAATCTTCTTTTTGCGGTGTGTTTTTTGAGACCGATGAACTGTGGGTTTATGATCAAGATTATCTATGAACAATATTTGAATCTTCTCTGAATTCTTTTATGTATGATTGGTTATCTTTGCAAGTCTCTTCGAATTATCAGTTTGGTTTGGCCTACTAGATTGATCTTTCTTGCAATGGGAGAAGTGCTTAGCTTTGGGTTCAATCTTGCGGTGTCCTTTCCCAGTGACAGTAGGGGCAGCAAGGCACGTATTGTATTGTTGCCATCGAGGATAACAAGATGGTTTTTTTTATCATATTGCATGAATTTATCCCTCTACATCATGTCATCTTGCTTAAGGCGTTACTCTGTTTTCATGAACTTAATACTCTAGATGCATGCTGGATAGCGGTCGATGAGTGGAGTAATAGTAGTAGATGCTGGCAGGAGTCGGTCTACTTGTCTCGGACGTGATTCCTATATACATGATCATACCTAGATATTCTCATAACTATGCTCAATTCTGTCAATTGCTCAATAGTAATTCGTTCACCCACCGTAAAATACTTATGCTCTTGAGAGAAGCCACTAGTGAAACCTATGGCCCCCGGATCTATCTTCATCCTATTAATCTTCCAACACTTAGTTATTTCCTTTGCTTTTATTTTGCTTTTATTTTACTTTGCATCTTTATCACAAAAATACCAAAAATATTATCCTATCATATCTATCAGATCTCACTCTCGTAAGTGACCGTGAAGGGATTGACAACCCCTTATCGCGTTGGTTGCGAGGAGTTATTTGTTTTGTGTAGGTACGAGGGACTCGCGCGTAGCCTCCTACTGGATTGATACCTTGGTTCTCAAAACTGAGGGAAATACTTACGCTACTTTGCTGCATCACCCTTTCCTCTTCAAGGAAAAACCAACGCAGTGCTCAAGAGGTAGCACTTCGCGACGGCATTCCTCCCCCAGCACGAGGTCCATCCCCGTGTGGCGTCCTGTTGCGTTTCATCAAACGCCAGGACCCGTGCGGAGCGATGCTTGACCTCGTGAGGGAGGACCGCTTCTGCTCCGTAGACGAGGAAGAACGGGGTCTCGCCCGTTGGCTTGGTGGCAGTGGTGCAGATGGACCACAGCACGGACTGGAGCTCGTCGTACCAGCCCCTACCGCAGGCCTCGAGCTTCTTCTTGAAAGTCTTGGTCTTGAGGCCCCTCAGGACCTCTACGTTGGCGCGTTCCGCCTGACCATTGCTCCTGGGGTGCGCCACCAAAGCGTAGCAGATCTGCGTTCCAAGGTTAGCACAGTATGTCTTGAAGAGATTACTAGTGAACTGCGAGCCGTTGTCAGTGATGATGCGGTTGGGGACCCCGAAGCGGCTCACGAGACCCTTGATGAACTTGACCGCGGAGCCAGCTGGGATGGTGCGGACAGCTTCCACCTCCGCCCACTTGGTGAACTTGTCAATGACGACATAGAGGTAGCGGTAGCCCCCAGGCGCTCGAGGGAACGGGCCCAAGATATCCAGCCCCCAGACCGCGAACAGCCATGTGAGTGGGATGGTCTGGAGGCCCTGAGCCGGCTGATGGATCTGCTTGGCGTGGAACTGGCAGGCTTCACAAGACTTCACCAGCTCGGCTGCGTCGTTGAGCGCCGTGGGCCAGTAGAATCCGCTGCGGAATGCCTTGCCGACGAGGGTCCGCGACGACGAGTGGTGCCCGTAGTCCTCACTGTGTATGTCAGATAGGAACTCCTTCCCCTGGCCTCTGGAGATGCAACGCAGTGAAACGTCATTTGGTCGCTTCCTGTACAACTCACCGTCCCGAATGTAGTATGTCGTGGCTTGCCGGGCCACGCGCTCCGCCTCCTCCTCCTTCTCCGGCAGCGCCCCTTGCATCAGGTATTCCTTGAATTCCTTGGTCCAGCATCCCTCCTGGGGCTTGAGCGCCAAGAGTAGGCGCGCTCCCGAAGTCGGGCCACAGGCTGGGGCTCCTGTGGCAGGCGGCTGCGGGAGTTCCTCCCGAGGCTGAGCTGTCCTTGAAAGTGGTGGTGTCGCTGATGGCTTGAAGAGCCGCTCCTCGAAGACGCCAGGCTCTTGGGGCTGCCGCTTGGATGCCCTTCTGGCGATGTTGTCAGCTTCCTTGTTGGTGCCACGGGGCACGTGCTGCAACTCCAGGCCCAGGAACTGCTTCTCCATCTTGCGCACCATCCATGAGGTATGCCTCCATGTGCTCGTCCTTCAGCTCGTATACCTTGTTGGAGAAGTTGACGAGGAGCTGCGAGTCGCCCCTAACGGTGAGGCGCTTCACCCCCAGAGCTGCCGCAACTTTCAAGCTAGCTATGAGGCCTTCGTATTCTGCGATGTTGTTGGAGACCTTCTCGCCCCGCTGAAAGCAGAGCTGCACGGCGTAGTAGAGCCTGTCTTGAGCGGGCGAGATGAGTACTGCTCCAGCCCCCGCGCCCTGGTGCGCGAAGGCTCCATCGAAATACATGACCCACCCGTCAGGCGCCTCACTTCCCGGCGAGGTGGACTGGTCCTCGCCTACTTCAAGAGTCGGGGCATCCGTCCATTCCGCCACAAAATCAGCGAGTGCGGCTCCCTTGATGACCCTGGTAGTGCTGAACTCCAACTGGAATGCCTGCAACTCGATGTTCCACTCAGCGACCCTTCCAGCAGAGTTGGGGCTCCTGAGCACTCTCTCCAATGGGTAGGCTGAGACGACCTTGATGGGGTGGCCCTGGAAGTAGTGCCGCAACTTACGCGAGGCCACCAAGAGCGCGAGTAAGAGCTTCTGAGGCATGGGATATCGTGCCCTTGCGTCCCGCAACATCGTGCTGACGAAATACACCGGGTGCTCGACGAGAGCTAGCGCGTTGGTGAGGCTCGTGTCTTGCGGAAGTTGGGGCGCCTCCTGAGGTAGTGGAACTCCCGACGCTTGATCACTTGTCGGGGTCTCGGCTGCGTCGTCCTGCTGAGCTTGGCCCTCTGTTGACGCTGCTACGGCTCTTGCGGCACCTTCCTGATCTTGCGTTATCTCGGCTGGTGGCGTAGCTTGGCGCGATGCGCCTTTGGCTTGGCGCTCTTCCTGAACCGCCACCAGAGCCGCGCTGGCGGAGTACGGGGTGGCGGCAAGATAAAGTACTAGGAGCTCGAGAGGTCGCGGTGCCACCATCACTGGAGGGCTGGTCAGGTATCTCTTAAGGTCTTAAAAAGCTCGATCGGCCTCCGGGGTCCACTCGAACGGGCCCTTCTTCTTCATCAGCTTGAAGAAGGGTAGGGCGCGCTCTCCCAGCTTGGAGATGAAGTGCCCCAACGTAGTCACCCGACCAGCTAGTTTCTGCATTTCCTTGAGGGTCTGCGGTGGGCTCATGTCTTCAATGGCCTTGATCTTTTCTGGGTTCGCCTCGATCCCTTTGTGGGATACGAGGAAACCCAGCAGCTTGCCGGAAGGTACACCAAACACGCACTTCTCCAGGTTGAGTCACAAGTTCATCTGGCGTAGGCTCGGGAAGGTCTCCTCCAGGTCTTGGATCAAGGTTCTCGCTTCCCGAGACTTCACCACAATGTCGTCGACGTAGGCCTCCGTGTTTCTCCCGAGCTGCCGCCCTAAGGCGATGTGCATCAACCGCTGAAAGGCCGCGCCCGCGTTACGCAGTCCAAAAGGCATGCAAGTGTAGCATTACACTCCACACGGGGTCAGGAAGGCTGTCTTCTCTACATCTTCTACCGCCATCTTGATCTGGTGATACCCTGAGAACGCATCCAGGATGCATAGCAGGTCGCACTCGGCGGTGGAGTCGACGATCTGGTCGATGCGTGGGAGCGGGAACGGATCTTGGGGGCAGGCCTTGTTGAGGTTGGTGAAGTCGACGCACATTCGCTCCTTCCTGCCTTTCTTCGGCACAACGACAGGGTTTGCCAGCCATTCGGGGTACCGAACCTCGTGAATGGCACCCGCCGCCTCTAACTTGCGGGTTTCTTGGACGATGAAGGCCTGCTTCTCCGTGGACTGTCGTCTCGCCCGCTGCTTCACAGGGCGTACATTGGGGCACACCCTTAAGTGATGCTGAAACACCTCTCTCGGGACCCCCACCAGCTGCTTGGGTTCCCGTGCGAATATCTCCTTGTTTGCGTGCAAGAACTTCACCAACGCTTCCTCTTGGCTCGGGTCGAGGTCGGCGCCTATGGTAAAGGCGGCTCCTGAGGACCAAGCTTGGTTTCTGCCTTGTCTTGGGTGAACAGTTGTTTCTTCTTGGTTGGCGCGGCTCCCTTGGCCTCGGAGGCGCCCGCGCTGACGGGCTGTGCCGCCGCAATGGTCTTGAGAGCAAGCTTGAGCGCCGCCAGGGCCTCCTTGGCGTCCCCCTTGATGGTGAGGACACCCTTGCTCCCCGGCATCTTCATGAGGTTGTAAGCCGGATGGGTTGCTGCCATGAACTGGGCCAGAGCTGGGTACCCGAGGATGGCGTTGTAAGGGAGGACGATGCGGGCGATGTCGAAGTCGACCAGCTCGGTGCGGTAGTTGTCGCGCGTGCCGAAGGTGACAGGGAGGCGGATCTGTCCCAGGGAGTGGGTGGTGCCGCCGCCAACTCCTGAGAAAGACTTGCTGAGGCGGAGCCGCTCGAGCGGTACGTGTAGAAGGCTGAAGGCCTCCACAGAGAGCACGTTGAGGCCGGCACCGCCGTCGATGAGGGTCTTGGTGATGGCCACGTTGCAGATGGTGGGCGTGCAAAGCATCGGGAGCATACCCGAGCCGGCGATGGTGACGGGGTGGTCTCCCGAGTCGAAGGTGAGGTCGGCCGCGGGCGCGGCCCAGCCCGGCGGAGCCCCCGAGCGCTTGGAAACAGTGCTGATCTGGTGAAGGAATGGCTTGACGTGGCGATCCGAAGGCGGTGCTTGTGAGCGCCTAGCAGGGCGGCGACCGCGTGATGCGCCGGTGCCGCGTGGCGCGCAGCGAAGAGGCCGCGCAGCTCTTCCCAAGATGCCACCGTGGATTCGGGGAGGTCGAGTAGCCAGGCGCGCGGTGCGCCAGTGAGGGCCATGGGAAGCCAGTTGGCCATGACCTTAACGTCGCCCCCGGCCTTGAGGACGGCCTCCTCATACGCTAGCAGGAAAGCCGACGGGTCCGCCGTGCCATCGTAGCGCGGCAGCATCTCCGGCTTGAACTTGGGTGGCCACTGCACCTGCCGTAGGGCGGGGGCCAAGGCTCTGAGCCCCCTGGCCCCATCATCGGCATCTGTCATCGGAGCCGGGAGCGAGACGCCTGCCATGAGAGCGAAGCGCGGGGTGGCGAAGCACAGATCGGCGGAAGGGAAGCTACGGCGCACCCCTACCTAGCGCGCCAAATGTCGGATCTCGGGTTCCGGCAAAACCCTTAAGGTTCGAACACTGGGGTGCGCACGAAGATCTCCCCCTACCGATCCACGTCCTCGCTTTGCTAAGATCTCAAGGACTAACACGACGAACTCGCAACACAAAGGACACAAGATTTATACTGGTTCGGGCCACCGTTGTGGTGTAATACCCTACTCCAGTGTGGTGGTGGTGGATTGCCTCTCGGGCTGAGGATGAACAGTACAAGGGGAAGAACAGCCTCCTGAGACGAGGTGTTCTTGTGCTTGGTGGGTGTGAGGATGGGATGGATCGAGTCCAAGATGAGATGCCTCCTACTGTGGTGGCTAATACTATTTATAGAGGCCCTGGTCCTCTCCCCAAATATTGAGCGGAAAGGGAGCCAACAACGGCCAATTTGAAAGGGGACAGCTAGTACAGCTTATCCTGACAAAAGCAGTCTTCGCCTGCAAAAGGCTCTGGTGGTGACGCCGCCTTGGGCTCCATGGTGACCTCCGTCTTGCCATCCTGCTGGTCTTGGTCCCGTTGCACTGATATGGAAACCTTTCCTTGACGCCTCAGTACTCCTCGCCTGCGCTTGCTTCCTTAGGACCAAAGAGGAAACAAGGACACTGTGCGCGCTGACGCCCGCCTGGCCTTGATCGTCATGGCTCACGTCACAAGAATCTTGCGAGGTTTACCTCGCCTTGATCTCTCCGCCCCTCGCGAGCCAGCCTGGTGAGGCCGCTCTCGAGGAGGTCTTGTGTCGTCCGCCTCGCGAGGCTTGGCCCCTCGCGAGGGTCTTGAAAGATTTTTGGCGAAGATGGGTTGTACGGGCCCGCTCGTAGAGCCACGCCGTGATCCGCAGGCAGGCAAGTCTAGGGACCCCCGTTCCCAAAACGCTGACATACATCAATCAATTCATTTCTTGGATCACTTCAATACTTAATTTTAAGTCAAGATTGAAGTTTCAGTAGTGGCCTAAATATGGTACATCTTAGTTCAGTTATTGATTAAAAGTATTGTAAGGGCCTTACAACTATTGATTAGACAGAGGACATGGTTGGGGCCATGGTGTAGCTATGGTGGTGATGTTATTTGACTATGAAGATATATTGGTCTGATAAGTGATACAATGAAAATCTTATCTTTCCTTCAATGGTGCTGACCGCCGACGACCCTGCCCATCAACAGGTAACTACTCCCTTATCTTAATCCCTGATTATTACTGTCAAATTAACCTTGCAGTGTTGTTTATTCGCTCCCTTCATGTATATATGTCCTCTCATACAAGTTACAATGCTCAGAGAAATTTGGATTTCCCCTTTGGCCTGTTGGTTCATCCCTTCTACTCATGTTCATAGATGAATGTATGTATTATTTTCCATCCCAACATTGCATGTTTATCGTTTGTTCCTATTGATCTTAAATCGTGCCATCTGATTTGGTACAAGGCTGGAGTTCCTAATTTATTTTTTCATGCGCAACATCAAAACTAGAAAAATGAGGACAGTAGATTGTCAAGCAACTACTGCGCCCTGCACATTCTTTCCCTGGCTATATCTATACAGTGCATAGTTCATGTTAAAAAAAAAATCCATCCAGTTGTGCAAGGACATGTTATCTCACCGTCATGCCTCGCTGACCAGGAGATGTTGTAACTTTTCCCCATCGCCAATCTGAACGTTGTGGTTTCGAACCAAAATATTCGGAGCAGATAGAATAATCCATTGTCCAAGTGTTTTCAGTTATTTTCCTAAATTTATTCGTCATTTCGACATCTTTCACGAATCAAGAATGTCAAGGACAACCCAGCATCTAATTGTTGCTTTGCTAGGAATAGAAAAGGTAAAAGCGTCTAAATAGGAGATTTTATAGACAAAGTACAACCTACAACTATAAGCCAGTACATATTCCTTACCAATTTTGAGAGTTATATGGTTGTATGTTATTCATCATGCCTTTGGATGTTTGCACGTACATCTCAGCTGGCTGCTCATGCCTTGCTCGAGGACACAACTACTAGATTTTAGGTGTGCTTTACCTAATGCTGATTAACTCAGTACTGACTAGTATGTTGATGTTCCTACTATCGTTCTTCGAAATTTCGAAAGGGGTACGGAAACGACTTGATTTTTCCAGATCTCGGTTCTTCTGGCAGTCAGATGAGGCCAAGAGGAAATACTGTCTCGCGCGATGGGACATTCTTTGCCGACCAAAAGACCAGGGCGGTCTCGGTATTGAGAACTTAGAAATCAAGAACAAGTGCCTTATGAGCAAATGGCTCTACAGGTTAGAGACAGAGCCGGAGGGCATGTGGGCACAGATTTTGCGTAATAAGTATCTCCAGTCCAAAACACTCGCTCAGGTTACCATGAGACCAACTGACTCGCCATTCTGGAAAGGGCTTATGCGAGTGAAGGACCTGTTCTTTCGGAGGGTCAAATTCCTGATTGGCAATGGGATGTCAATAAGGTTTTGGGAGGATACGTGGTTAGGAGAGACGTCCCTGGCCGTACACTATCTCATCCTGTATAACATTGTAAGGAGGATTACGTAGGCACAGTTTTACATACGATCCCCTTAAATATTTAGTTCAGACGAGCACTAGTTGGTGAGCGATGGAATGCATGGATGCACCTGGTTCGGAGATTGATAGATGTTCAACTCTCCGACCAACCGGATTCGACGCAATGGAAACTAGCTAAGAATGGGATATTTACGGTAAAATCTTTGTATATGGATTTGATTAATTCTGGCCCAGTCTCGAGATCGTTGCATATTTGGAAGATTAAGGTTCCTTTGCGCATTAAAATCTTTATGTGGTTTGTCCACAAACAAGTAATTCTTACAAAGGACAACTTAATTAAG
This sequence comes from Triticum aestivum, assembly GCF_018294505.1. NCBI lineage: Eukaryota > Viridiplantae > Streptophyta > Magnoliopsida > Poales > Poaceae > Triticum > Triticum aestivum. Next base: position 345,063,235 of record NC_057799.1, read on the forward strand.
AGGCGATGGGTAGGTAGTCCACGATGTTGCTTTTGTGATCATGATGAAACAATACAATATTTATTTCTTGAATGTCCACTTGCCAAATTGCTTTGGAGAACGATTCATATAGCCTTCAACATTATTCCTCCAGTTGACATTGCATCATTGTTTAGAATGTGGTTAACTGTGGTTGAACATACTACTGCAGCTCGTATTCGGATTGTAATATGTGCGCTCTTGTGGGCTATATGGAATTGTAGGAATGATTTGATATTTAGCAGACAACACAATTTAACTTTCATGCAGGTCATCTTCAGAGCTACCGCTTGGATCCGTACGTGGTCCTCACTCACTCCTATGGAATCCAGGGAACCTTTGGTTACTGGGTGCAACCAGTGGGAGATGGTAGCACGGGCTATATTCAACCGGTTCGGATGGCGGTCGCATAACAGGATAGGAGTCTAGCGAGCTTATCCTTCATTTTTGCCATTCCGATTTTGATTGTCAGCATGAACTTTGATTTATGTTTTAATTTTGCTCCACTTGCGAGCTGTAATACTTTGACGACTTTGTGGTACTTTGCGAGCTTTTAATAAGATGGTTGAATGCATCATTATGATGCAGAGGCCGGTGGTACGCCTCCATTTCCAAAAAATTACTATCAATGGCAACAGTTAATTTTTATGTCCATATTTTATTTTGAGTGGTAAATACTTGGCTACATGAATTTTAACATTTGTGTGCAGGTGAACACATGACTCATTCGAAGTCACTATAGGCCAACCAAGTGTACCAAAATTAATTCAATGGTCTTACAAGCCAACCTAACTATCAGGAATCCATGCATGTTAGGGATAAAACTCCATATATTTGTGTAGAAACGTATTTGTTCCAACATTTTCGAAATGTAAATATCAATATTCATCGGATCCCAAACATCAAAATTTCATATGTAAATGTATTTGTTCAACATTTCAAGACATATTTCCTTTTTAATATGTGCTTTTCATCTGATCTACTCATCAAAGAAAGAAAGCCCCACAACAACGCACGGGGTATCATCTAGTAGTAAATATGACTCAAGTTGAGCCAACAAATACCTCATTGCGTCTAGCGATTTTAAAATATCCCCTTTCTCTCAACGAGAGTGGAAACATTTACTTCCCTAAGTATAGAGTTTGTGGTGCATATGTCCACAAGACACAAGTCATCTTTCATCAGACTGACCCCCATAGAAATCTATATATAGACATGAAGATTCTCAAGAAAATCACTGTCAGATATATAGAATACATACAAATGTATTTATACCAAAGTGCCGATAAAATATATTGTGATATACAATATATGATGACAACAATAATCATGTCATATTAGAACATCAGAAATGGACATAAATAAATAGATCATTAAGGAGATTGAGAGACTAAATGTACTCTCCAAGCATGTCAGTTGATGCATATAGCATATTCAACCTTCATGTTCTCCGTGCTCATAGGGTTCCGTGACAGCTTGATGGTGTCAAGTTGAAGGCTTGAAGTGAGTTTCAAACCATTACTCTTGAGGTCCTTTGCGTCCCGGTGGCGTGGCTTGGATTGCACGCGCTATCTCATGGGATGCAAGACTGATCTTGATGTCCATGACCCGCTTAAGTAAGTTGTGGCTATTGAGTGCAAGAGTCTCAAATTGTTAGCCATCGATTATTTATAGGGGCAGGCCAGAGATAATTAATTTACAAGAAGTAAATTAAAAACCATCATGGTTTTGTAATAAGAATGCAAAATTTTGACTCAAGTGTATAACTTGAAAATGCTCAACCTCAATTGTGGGAACATAACACATTGAAGATCATACATATCTCACAGTAATAGAGATAGTCTGCACATGGGCAGTAGATCCAACTCATTATCTTGTGTTTTCCTAATATAATGAGGGAGATATTATTGTAAAAAATTTACAAGTTTGTTGTGCGGGAGAAATCAATCTCGACCGCTGTGACATGTTCATGAAGAATGGCAATGTGGTAAACACATAGAACATATCATCTCCGGTGAAAAACCGGTACTTTATTTATATTACAGATCGCGTAATATAAATACATCTTAATGTTGCAAAATTAATAGATTTCAAAAAGGTGGCTCGAAATCAGTAGTGTGAATCTCAAATTGCTAAGGATGACACCTTGAATTTTGCATATGTATTTGCAAGAAATTAAAAATCTCATTGCAAATAGATGTATTATTCTCGACATGCAGCGAACATGGAGATACATACATTCCGGAATACATCATACTCAACAAAAATGCACTACTATTGTAATGAATAGTAATGATGTTGCAAACTTGATGCTCAAGTAAAAAAACTTGAATTATATATATCTCAAATTAAATGAGATGATCTTGCATCAAGTAGCCAGATAATTCAACATGGTGAGTTAGTATTTTGCGAGAGAAAATTAATCTCAATTGCAATGAGATTGTTTTGCAAGAGAAGAAAATTCTCAATCACAAATCAATACTGTAGAGGTACTGAAGTTATCTTTGCAAGAGATTAAAAATCTTAATTGCAAATAGACGTACAAATCAATGGATTCGAGGTTTCTCAGTTGAGCCGGATTGTGAGGCGAGCCGCCGCATCGCAAAGGATGCAGGCCATAGTCGCCTCCACTTCGGGAGCTTGCGACGGCCTTGGCTGCCTTCCGCGGAAAACCGGGTTGGGGGTCGACTAAGATTCTAGGGTCGACTTCGACGCTACGCGCTGAAAAGCGCGGTCGGATGCGACCACGTCCGGAGGCAGACACCCCTCGAAGGCTCATGCATAAACAACAATGAGCCTGAGGGCACACATCCAGGTTACGAACATTATAATGCGAAATCAAAACAATCATTAGATTGTCCTGCTCTTTTCGTTAATCTCGAGGGCTAATCCGTTAAGAAAAGAACTTATTCACGAATAACAGAAAACGGAAAGACTGCAATGGAAATATCCATAAAGGATAAGGTTTCCATGTAGTACTATCCATCCCGCGAGATTCCCATGGGGGAAATTGTAACCACCGCAGAGCCTTGCCGGCTTGCCGCGCTGTTCATCCCTGCATGAGCGTTGCGCTGCCGCCAGGCATCGCTGGCCGAACGCATTCGCCGTTGGAGGTTGCACCATCCATGGCTGCCTTGCCCGAGGAAAAACGAGCCGCTGGACAGAGCCGTGCTCGACGCCATGGCGGGGCCATGCGCTCGTCGCCTGGGAAACCAGGCCGGTGGCTGGACTGGAGAAGTGCGTGCCACCATGAATCCCATCGCCTTGGGTTGAGGCAGTCACGCGGAGGTGACGCCCATGGTCGCGCCATGGACTGGTAGCCACCTCAGCCGCCACAGAAGCACACAGGCGCCGCGGTGTGCGCCGCGTGCCGGGAAGTACATCGCCGATGCGGTTTCCATCGCGGGCCTGCACGCAAGGTGCATCCAGGGCGCGCGTCACCGTCGTGCCGCGTCGGGGCCAGGGCATCCGCCGGCTTGGACTGGAACGGCCCGGCCGAAAGATGCGGACGCTGGTGGAGCCGCTCCCCGAGGAGCCTGGCCGAGGGCCGCGTCGCCTGTGCGGCAGAGATGCAGACCGAGGGCGTCGACTTCCGCTTCGCCGTGGCACGTGGAGATATGTCGAGCGTGGCCGCGATACGCGCCTCTTTGGCCGTTGGCCGCAGGGAGCCGCCCACGCGTAGGAGCAAGCCGTGCACAGAGTACAGCCGCCGCTGCCTCCCGGGCGGCGGCGGGGAGGAGCGCGGGTACGCGCGGACTATGGGTTGTCGAGCGGAGCGCGGCCGGGCGGGCCGCACGGGGCGCGACGCACGGCCGGGCGCGGGGCGGCCACCGCGCGAGTGGGCGCGGTGCCGTCTCGGGAGGAGTAGCGTCGGGGCCGATGTCTCCTCTGTACTCGTGGCGCGGGACGCTTTGTGGACCCCGCGCCGGCGACGAGGTCGTGAACGGAGAGGACGAGGGGCAGGCTGCGTCATCTCTACCGAGGGGAGGTTTTTTTTTTTGAGAGCGCCCCAAAAGCGTGCCTTAATTTAATTTTATAGAAGGGAGCAGAATAGACAATGTACAAGAAACCTATGGATGGATGCTAAGGCTGGTCATAGTGGGGTAACATAAGTAATATCATGTACTTGGGACTCGCAAACATGCTTATGTGTCAGGCAATTAAAGAAGAGAGATGGTTATAGTAACATATGTAGATACCGTAACATAATAATGTGGTGCTACTATGTGTCATGTATGGCAATAAATGAGACCACCTATAATACTAATCTATGATACTATGCACTATAGACGTAGTAACATAGACTAGTAATATATGCATGTTACTAGTCTAAGTTACTCCCCACTATGACCAGCCTAACATACATCCCAGGCACCCACACACACACCCAAACTAGCCTAAGCCTACTCTCTCACAGAAACCACAGAAACCTCCTCCCCCTAGGTCTGCCGCCTTCCACTCCTTCAACTCACCAATAATGGCGATAGCCAGATCTGGCACGTTCAACTGCTGGTTGATCCTGTGGAAGACTCCCGCATTTCGCTGCTTCCATAACGCCCAAATGACCGCAATGACGACCGTATTAAAACCCCTCTTGAAACCCCTACTCCAGCTAGCTCTTTGCGTCAACCACCAATCCAAGAGGTGATCATGCGCGTCTGGGATGGGTGCCTGCATGCTCAAAGCATCAAACATGGTATGCCACACTTCCCTTGCGTACACGCACTGGACCAAGATGTGCTCTGCATTATCCTCCTCTTGGAGGCACGTGTAGCATGCCGAAGGCCGATCCTGCAACCCATGCCTTGCTCGCCTATCCGAGGTCCAAATGCGATGTTGCACCGCCATCCAAGTGAAAAGTTTGCACTTGAGCAAAGCCCAACTTTTCCAGATGCATGAGGCATAAGGCGCCGTAACTGCACCGAGACATAGCCGATGGTATGTCGACCGAGCCGTATATAGGCCAGACGGATCCGTAGGCCACGAGAAGGAATCCTTACTGGAGGCGTCGCGCTGTACCGTGCTCATCGCCAAGTTGAGATGAATGAGCTGCATGTGATCGTCGAAGCTAAGTTCACCCGATATATCTAACAGCCATCTCCCATTCTCCAAGCCTTCATCCACCGTTCTCCTGTTTATTGTCCTCGTGTCCACCTTGTCATGTATTAATGGTGCAATATCCTTTGCCGAGAATCCGTGGATCCATCTATCCCGCCAAAACAGGACCTTATTGCCATCACCCACCGAGATGTTAACTAGGCTGTCAAACACCGCGCGGGCATCTCTGTCCTCAATCATCGGCAGCCCTTGCCACGGCCTCTCAGGGTCCGTCCTCCGCAACATTCCCATCTTACCCGCAGTGCTAGCCCTTGCATCTGCAGGTTCCGAACGCCTAGGCCACCCAGACAGGTAGGCTTACACACCGAGTCCCAAGCGATCAGACATTGCCCACCATTAGCCTTCTCCTTACCGGTCCAAAAGAAGCCCTGCATCCATTGCTCGATCTCCTCAAAAACCCATCCAGGAGCCTCAGCAACCATGAAGTGACGTATCGGTTTGGCCGCGATAACCGATTTGACCAACACAAGCCTACCCGGCCGATGTAACAACCCGCTTTGCCAAGCCGGCGCAAAATTCTTCGCATGATCCAACATGGGCTGCCACTCAGCCCGGGTGAGCTTTCTAATGGCCAATTGCAGCCCCAGATACCTACATGGGAAGGCTCCCATGCGGCAATGCAACACCGATTCCACACGATCCTTATCAGCATTATCTCCGCGGATCATAATCGCCAACGATTTGTGATAGTTCACCCTCAATCCAGATGCCTCCCCGAACACCATAAGCACCGACCAAACGAGGGTGAGATCCAGGTCCCTTGGCTTGACAAACAAAGCCACATCATCAGCATAGATTGACACGGACTGGTGAGGAGCGATGCCAGTGAAAGGACTCAGGACGCCCATGCTCGCAGCACGTATCATCATCTTCGACAAAACATCCATGGCTATCACAAAAAGAAGAGGCGAAACGGGCCCCCCCTGCCTTAAGCCCTTCACATGCACGAAGCTTCTACCTGGCACCCCGTTCACGATCACTTTAGTGCTTGCGGTCCTCAAAAGTATAGCAATACACTGGCACCACTTATTGCCAAACCCTTTCCTTCGCATCACCTCAAATAAGAACGGCCAGGCAAGGGAGTCAAATGCTCGTGAGATGTCCAGCTTCAAGAAAACACTCGCCTCCTAGCATAAATTTTCCTAGCAAATTGCCGAACCAGGAGAAAGTTATCATGTAGATGTCTCCCACATATGAACGCGGACTGGTTAGATTCCATGATCTCCTTCATTCTTCTCCGAGCACGATTCGCTAGCATCTTTGCGAACAACTTAGCAGCACTATGGGTTAAGCTAATCGTCCTGAAGTCTCCCACCTCCTCGGCCTCCGGCTTTTTTGGAATGAGCACAATGTGTGCCCGGTTGAGTTTGCCAAAACCACGGCCATCCCCTACGTATAGCTTCATGAGCACTGCCATCACATCCCTCTTTATGATATGCCAAGCCTTCTGGTAGAAGGCCGTGATAAACCCATCCGGTCCCGGTGCCCGATCCGGTGGCATCTCCTTAATAGTGTTCCACACTTCCTCTTCCGTGAAGATACAATCGAGCTCCGACAGGTCAAGCCCTTCCAAGTCGAGGAAGTCAAGATCAACCTCCACATCCCAGGCAGTGGCATGCCCTAGTAGCCGCTCATAAACCTCCGAGAAGATCTCATCCTTCCTTCCTTGATCCGTGATCAGCTCTCCATTAAGTCTAATGTGGGTTATGAAATTCTTGCACCTCCGTCCATTGGCCACTACTTGGAAGAGTTTCGTGTTCGCATCCCCCTCTTTTATCCATTTAAGCCACGATCTTTGTCTTTCAATCGTACGTTGGAGAGTGGCCAGCCCCAACATCGCCTGTTTTAAGGTTAGCCTCAACCATCTCTCCAACCAAGTCAGGTCCCTCGCCACCATAGCTCTGTCAAGTCTAAGAATGGCGTAGTTGGCGATGGCAATTTGAATCTTAATGTTCCCCGTCTTCCTTTGTCCCCAAGCTTGTAAGGCCACCGCCATATTCCTCAACAAAGCATCCAATCTTTTAAATGGGTCTGTGATCTCCTCATCGCACACCCAGGCTTCCTGAACCGCTTGCTCAAAACCCTCTAGTCGGGTCCAGTACAATTCAAACCTAAACCTCCTCTTAGCACAAAACGGGGCCGCCGTGGAAAGGTGTAACGGGGTGTGGTTCGAGGTGTTCGTGGAGAGAGCTTGAAGCAAAACATCCAGGTAGTAGAGCTCCCAATCCACCGACACAAGCACACGATCTATCTTGGTCATAACCACGTTCTCCCTCTCGTTAGACCACGTAAACCTCCTTCCATGCATGTAGAGTTCTTTGAGCTCGTTATTATCCACAAACGCCTTGAATCTCCTCATCATGGATCTATTGAGATTGGGGTTATTCTTCTCCTCCGCTCTTAAGATCATATTGAAGTCTCCAAGAACCATCCACGGTCCCGGGCATAAATCTCTCCTATGCTGCAACTCCACCAGGAAAATTGATCTTCAACTCATCCCCTTGGGGGTCGTAAACCACGGATAACCACCAATACCATCCATCTTTGTTACGCACGTGCCCCGTAAGGAAGTTAGAGTCCCGAGCCAGATTGTCTATCTCCATGTATGTACTATCCCAAGCTAGCAAAATACCACCCATCGTATCGATCGCCGACAGATAAGCAAAACCATCAAAATATGGCCCAATGCATTGCATCACCAGATATTTATCAAGTACATCTAGCTTTGTCTCTAGGAGACACACCAAGTTAACCTTCGCATCTATTACAAACTCCCTAACAACATTTCTTTTTGCAAGGTTATTGAGGCCCCTCACGTTCCAAGAGAGTACATGCGGGTTCCAATCCATAGGAGATGAGAAACACACCCCACCTGCCAGCGACTACTCAAGCCGCCCCCAACACCATGGACGCGCTGGCGCCCCTCTCATGAGCCGGCGGCATCTCCTTGCCAAACAAGGCCACAATGACCCGAATGTGCTGCTCTCTTAGTTGTGACTCAAAGATTTCGGCCAACTCCATGATGTTGTCATCATGCCCCTCCAAGTCCTCTGGCACGATGCCTAGCGCGCGCATTAGAACATTCTCTGCTTGCGTTGCCTTTGACTTGGCTGGCTGCACCCTCCTGGCACTCCTCGTGGCATGCCGTGGTGTGTACGGCTCAGCGTCCGGTCGGAGAGAAGATTGCAACTCCAAAAGGAGCGGTGGCGCAAGCTTCCTCACCAAGGCGTTGCAAAACCACTTGAGTTTGCCAAACGCAATGGCTTCCTGAGGTGTCATAACCACATTCCCAGTCTCCTCCCTCTGTAGCATGTTTGAATTAAGTCGGGAATTAGCTGCCCAGGCTCAAACTCATGAGCGCACTTGTCGCTGCACCAACACCCCTCCTCCGAACTAGTCACTTGTCGCTGCACATCCTCGCATGCCGGAGATTCTGTCCCAAACATTGTGGTGTCTCCCACTGGCATCTGGAGAGCCGAGCATGGCTCACCCCCTATACCACCTTGTCTCCACCCGCAACATCCTGGACCAGTGGATTGGGCGGCAGCACAACCAAAGACAGAGCCCCCAGATCCTCTATGCCCGAGCCACCCGTGCTCGCCTCCTTCTCCCGTGCCGCAGCCAATGGTTGAGACGGCACCTCGTCAGCCACATGCGGCAGTCGGATCGCATCTGAAGGTGTCACCTCAACAGACACCTCTGCCCCCACTGACCCCACCTGCTGGGAGCCTGGGGCTCCACCACCCACTACCGTGCCACTGATTGGAACCGCCTCGGTGAGCCGCGACTGGGTGGGCTGATTCACGGGGCCCCCGCTGTCATGCGCATCCACCAGCCCGTCCATTGGCTGAACCGATCGGGCCAACGACAACTCACTAGCCACCACATTCACGCTGAGCGGATTTGAATTTCTCTGCCCCGCCACCTCGGTCTCCACCTCCAACGCAACTGAACCACCCAGACGGTTAAAAACAGAATGACGCAGTGACAGCCTATCCCGAACTATGGTTGCTGGCCCACCGCTTGGCCCCACCGGAGGCACAAGAGCCATGGGAGGAATCGTCCAGTCCGTCGTCTCCCCTGCTCCACGAACCACGCCGGCGTAAGTCCGGCCAGCCACCGATCCAGACCCTCCGCCCGCATTGTCACCCCTGGCATCCCGAACTCCACGCTGCCAAACGCAGCGGTGCGTTGTCGCCCCTCTCCCCATGTCCATAGGCGAATCCGGCAGGCCACTCTGTCCGCTGCCCGACGAGCTCCCTCTGAGCAACCATGGCTCCTCCCCCTCCGGGAAGGTGGTGATGGCGTCAAGATGGATGAGCACCTTGTATTGCAGAGTCTTCGGCTGGTACACATCCCACTGCTCCTCCGGCACCGGCACCGCCAGCCGCCTCCGCGTTGGGATCAGCTCTGGATCAGCCGTCCACGCAAGCAACTTGAAGGAGGCCAAGTCCGCCCTCGACGAAGTCTCCAGCGCCACCGTCTCGATGAACCAGGAACCACCCAACAAACTCTCGACGACATCCAGCTCCCAGGCATGCGGGGGAATGCCCTCGAGCTCCAAACTAACCTTGGTCCTTAGCGCCGCAAAAACCGCCTGGTTCTGTCTGATCCATTGCCGGAACGAGAGCCTCCTCTAGTGGAACTCGATCACTGGCCTCAATCCCACTCTGGACCGGTCCTCCTTGTTTGCAAACACCACGAGAAAATCCTCCAGCTGGAATCTATGAACTGATACTCTGTCTGCTAAAATGCCCATCCTCGCCTGCAGCGCCTGCCGAACCAGGTCCAGCGAGAGCTCCGACCTGTCACCACCCACATACACGACCATGGCATTGCAGCCTGCCCTCGAGATCAGCCATGGCCCTGGACCTCCTGACGACACACAACTCAGACGGGGACATCTCCAAGTCCGCCTGCACCTCCAATCTCGGGGCCACCTGACGAGGCCCATCCAGCGGCAACGTCGGCCCCGATGAGAGCAGGAGAGGGGGGCAGAACACGCGGTGCGGGCGCGCCCTGCCTAGACGATCCCGGAACGGCGGCCGCACCCTGGCCCAACGACCTCCGCGCCACCTTGGCCACAACATCTCTCTTGAGCTCCTCCACCACCGACGGGCTGCGGGGCCGCTTGCACTGACTGGCGCCATGACCAGGCAGCTCGCACTGTAGGCAGACAAACTTGTTCGTGCAGTCCTTCAAGAAGTGGCCTTTATCCAAGCATTTGAAGGACCTGTCCCGCATCTCCGGCGTCACCTTCCTGCGAGGCGGCGAGCTGCGGCGAACCACAACCTCCGGCTGCCCCGCCTCGCGGCGGCACTTCCAAAGCGACCGCTTTGAAGCAGGGACTTCCTGCCAAGGCGCGATCCTACGCGACGGCGCCGCCATGGTGTCCTCCATCGGTTCCCCGCTGGCCGCAGCAGAACCCTCCGACGCCGACGAGATGCCAAGGCCCGAGATGACCAGCCGCTCCCCGTGGAACGAGGACGTCACAGAGCATGGACTGGCTGCCATGGCGAACAGATCTGGAGCAGAGAAGCCGAGCGCCCAGCAAGGGAGGAAGGACCGCCCTAGCCGGAGTGGCTAGTGCTACCTCTTGATCATGCGTTGGTTTTCCCTTGAAGAGGAAAGGGTGATGCAGCAAAGTAGCGTAAGTATTTCCCTCAGTTTTTGAGAACCAAGGTATCAATCCAGCAGGAGACTACACACAAGTCGCCTAGTACCTGCACAAACAATAAAGAACCTTGCAACCAACGCGATAAAGGGGTTGTCAATCCCTTCACTGCCACTTGCAAAAGTGAGATCTGATAAAGATAATAAGATAAATATTTTTGGTATTTTTGTTGTATAGATTGAAAAGTAAAGATTGCAAAATAAATAGTAAACTAGAATTGTAGATTGGAAACTTATATGATGTAAAGTAGACCCGGGAGCCATAGGTTTCACTAGTGGCTTCTCTCATGATAGCATGTATTACGGTGGGTGAACAAATTACTGTTGAGCAATTGATAGAAAAGTGCATAGTTATGAGAATATCTAGGCATGATCATGAACATAGGCATCACGTCTGTGACAAGTAGATTGAAACGATTCTGCATCTACTACTATTACTCCACACATCGACCGCTATACAGCATGCATCTAGAGTATTAAGTTCATAAGAACAGAGTAACGCATTAGGCAAGATGACATGATGTAGAGGGATAAACTCAAGCAATATGATATAAACCCCATCTTTTTATCCTCGATGGCAACAATACAATACGTGTCGGTTCCCTTTCTGTCACTGGGATCGAGCACCACAAGATTGAACCCAAAGCTAAGCACTTCTCCCATTGCAAGAAAGATCAATCTAGTAGGCTAAACTAAACCGATAATTCGGAGAGACTTGCAAAGATATTAAATCATGCATATAAGAATTCTGAGAAGAACCAAATATTGTTCATAGATAATCTTGATCATAAACCCACAATTCATCGGATCTCGACAAACACACCGCAAAAAGAATTACATCGAATAGATCTCCAAGAACATCGAGGAGAACTTTGTATTGAGATCCAAAGAGAGAGAAGAAGCCATCTAGCTAATAACTATGGACCCGAAGGTCTGTGGTAAACTACTCACACATCATCGGAGAGGCTATGGTGTTGATGTAGAAGCCCTCCATGATCGAATCCCCCTCCGGCAGATCGCCGGAAAAGGCCCCAAGATGGGATCTCACGGGTACAAAAGGTTGCGGCGGTGGAAAAGTGGTTTTGTCGCTCCCCTGGATGTTTTCAGGGTATAAGAGTATATATAGGCGAAAGAAGTAGGTCGGTAGAGCTACGATGGTCCCACGAGGGTGGGGGCGCGCCCTCCTGCCTCGTGGCCACCTCGTTGCTTCCTTGACTTCCACTCCAAGTCTCCTGGATTGCATATGTTCCAAAAAAGATCCTCGCGAAAGTTTCGTTCCGTTTGGATTCCGATTAATATTCCTTTTCTCCGAAACACTGAAATAGGCAAAACAACAAAAATTTGCACTGGGCCTTCGGTTAATAGGTTAGTCCCAAATATAATATAAAAAGGTATATTAAAGTCCATTAAACATCCAAAACAGATAATATAATAGCATGGAACAATCAAAAATTCCAACGTATCAAGCATCCCCAAGCTTAATTCCTGCTCGTCCTCAAGTAAGTAAATAATAAAAATAGAATTTTTGATGTGGAATGCTACCTAGCATAATTTTTAATGTAATTTTCTTTGTTGTGGCATGAATGTTCAGATCCGAAAGATTCAAGACAAAAGTTTAATATTGACATAAAAATAATAATACTTCAAGCATACTAACCAAGCAATTATGTCTTATCAAAATAACATAGCCAAAGAAAGCTCATCCCTACAAAATCATATAGTTTGCCCATGTTTCATTTTCGTCACACAAAAATGATCTCATCATGCACAACCCCGATGACAAGCCAAGCAATTGTTTCATACTTTAGTATTCTCAAACTTTTTTAACTTTCACGCAATACATGAGCATGAGCCATGGACATAGCACTATGGGTGGAATAGAATATGATGATGGTGGTTGTGTGGAGAAGACAAAAAAGGAGAAGGTCTCACATTGACGCGGCTAATCAACGGGCTATGGAGATGCCCACCAATTGATGTCAATGCGAGGAGTAGGGATTGCCATGCAACGGATGCACTAGAGCTATAAATGTATGAAAGTTCAACAAAAGAAACTAAGTGGGTGTGCATCCAACTTGCTTGCTCACGAAGACCTAGGTCATTTGAGGAAGTCCATTGTTGGAATATACAAGCCAAGTTCTATAATGAAAAATTCCCACTAGTATATGAAAGTGACAAAATAAGAGACTCTCTATCATGAAGATCATGGTGCTACTTTGAAGCACAAGTGTGGAAAAAGGATAGTAGCATTGTCCCCCTTTTTTATTTGGCCTTTCTCTTTTTTCAGATGGGACAATGCTCTAATAATGATGATCATCACACTTCTATTTATTAACAACTCAAAGATTACAACTCGATACTAGAACAAAACATAACTCTATATGACTGCCTCCGGCGGTGTACCGGGATGGGCAATGAATCAAGTGTGACATGTATGAAAAACTATGCATGGTCGCCTTGCCACAAATACGATGTCAACTACATGATCATGCAAGGCAATATGACAATGATGAAGCGTGTCATGATAAACGGAACGGTGGAAAGTTGCATGGCAATATGTCTCGGAATGGCTATGGAAATGCCATAATAGGTAGGTATGGTGGCTATTTTGAGGAAGATATAAGGAGGCTTATGTGTGATAGAGCGTATCATATCACGGGGTTTGGATGCACCGGCGAAGTTTGCACCAACTCTCGAGGTGAGAAAGGGCAATGCACGGTACCGAAGAGGCTAGCAATGATGGAAGGGTGAGAGTGCGTATAATCCATGGACTCAACATTAGTCATAATGAACTCACATACTTATTGCAAAAATCTACAAGTCATCGAAACCAAGCACTACACGCATGCTCCTAGGGGGATAGATTGGTAGGAAAAGACCATCGCTCGTCCCCGACCGCCACTCATAAGGAAAGAAATGAAAGAACACCTCATGCTTCAAATTTGTCACACAACGTTTACCATACGTGCATGCTACGAGACTTGCAAACCTCAACATAAGTATTTCTCAATTCCACAATTACTCAACTAGCACGACTCTAATATTACCATCTTCATATCTCAAAACAATCATCAAGTATCAAACTTCTCATAGTATTCAATGCACTCTATATGGATGTTTTTATTATACCCGTCTTGGATGCCTATCATATTAGGACTAATTTTATAACCAAAGCAAATTACCATGCTGTTCTAAAAGACTCTCAAAATAATATAAGTGAAGCATGAGAGATCAATTATTTCTATAAAATAAAACCACCACCGTGCTCTAAAAAGATATAAGTGAAGCACTAGAGCAAAATTATCTAGCTCAAAAGATATAAGTGAAGCACATAGAGTATTCTAATAAATTCTGATACATGTGTGTCTCTCCAAAAGGTGTGTACAGCAAGGATGATTGTGGTAAACTAAAAAGTAAAGACTCAAATCATACAAGACGCTCCAAGCAAAACACATATCATGTGGTGAATAAAAATATAGCCTCAAGTAAAGTTACCGATGGACGAAGACAAAAGAGGGGATGCCTTCCGGGGCATCCTGTAATGCCCACGATGCGGCTATATCTCCCACGTGTCGAGGCACGACTTAGAGGCATAACCGCATTGTGGTTTTGTCGCAAGAAGGGTCATCTTCACACAATCCCATGTAATGAACAAGAATGGGATAACGAGAGTTGGCTTACAATCGCCACCTCACACAATACATAAATATAAACCATACATCATCCAAAATACACACAAAGACCGACTACGGTCAAAATCCATATGAAAATAAGATAACCCCAAATGCTAGATCCCCGATCGTCCCAACTGGGCTCCACTACTGATCATCAGGAAAAGAAACATAGTAACGACCACGTTCCTCGTCGAACTCCCACTTGAGGTCGATTTCGTCATCTGCACTGGCATCGTCGGCACCTGCAACTGTGTTGGTAGAATCTGTGAGTCACGAGGACTCAGCAATCTCACACCCGCGAGATCAAGACTATTTAAGCTTATAGGAAAGGATGGTGTAATGAGGTGGAACTGCAGAAGGCACTAAGCATATATGGTGGCTAACATACGCAAAAGAGAGCGAGAAGAGAAGGAGCGGAACGGTCGTCAACTAGTAATGACCAAGAAGTGATCCTGAACTCCTACTTACGTCAAACATAACTCAAACCGTGTTCACTTCCCGGACTCCGCCGAGAAGAGACCATCATGGCTACACACACAGTTGATGTATTTCAATTAAGTCAAGTGACAAGTTCTCTACAACCGGACATTAACAAATTCCCATCTGCCTCATAACCGCGGGCACGGCTTTCGAAAGATAATACCCTGCAGGGGTGTCCCAACTTAGCCCATTATAAGCTCTCATGGTCAACGAAGGATAAACCTTCTCCCAGGAAGACCCGATCAGTCTCGGAATCCCGGTTTACAAGACATTTCGACAATGGTAAAACAAGACCAGCAAAGCCACCCGAATGTGCCGACAAATCCCGATAGGAGCTGCACATATCTCGTTCTCAGGGCACACCGGATGAGCAGTCCGTACAACTAAAACCAGGCCTCAAGTTTCCCCGAGGTGGCGCTGCAAAGGGCTCTAGTTTGGACCAACACTCAGAGGAACACTGGCCCGGGGGTTTAAATAAAGATGACCCTCGGGCTCGCGAAAACCCAAGGGAAAAGGCTTAGGTGGCAAATGGTAAAACCAAGGTTGGGCCCTGCTGGAGGAGTTTTATTCAAGGCTAACTGTCAAGGGGGTCCCATAAATCACCCAACCGCGTAAGGAACGCAAACTGAAGGAACATAATACCGATATGACGGAAACTAGGGCGGCAAGAGTGGAACAAAACACCAGGCATAAGGCCGAGCCTTCCACCCTTTACCAAATATATAGATGCATTAATATAATAAGAGATATTGTGATATTCCAAAAATATCCATGTTCCAACATGGAACCAACTTCAACTTCACCTGCAACTAACAACGCTATAAGAAGGGCTGAGCAAAAGCGGTAACTTAGCCAAACAACGGTTTGCTAGGAAAGGATGGTTAGAGACTTGACATGGCAATATGGGAGGCATGATATAACAAGTGGTAGGTAGCGTAGCATGGCAATAGAACGAAAAACTAGCAAAGCAAAGATAGAAGTGATTTCGAGGGTATGGTCATCTTGCCTGCAAGGTTCTCAGAGTTGTCGAAAGCTTGATCCTCGTAAGCGTACTCAACAGGTTCCTCGTTCACGAACTCGTCTCCCGGATCTACCCAACACAAGAACACAAGCAATGGAACCACAATCAATCACGGGAAATGCACAAGCAACATGATGCAAAACATGAATGATATGCGAGATGGGATATGCGATGCATATGCGTGCTCCGGAAGGAAAATGATGAACAAGGCAGTAACTTGGCAAACCAAGCATGCCACTAGAAAGTTGAGATGATTTCGGTCGAAATCGATATAAAGATCACCGGAAACGGATGCACGGTTTGTAAATGGCAAGCAAAACAAGAATGACACGAATATGCGATTAACAGCATGATAGTACTTAGAATACATCAAGATACTATGCAACAGCACTCCAACATAGCAACAAAGCATATGGAAGTAATCTACAGTAGATGCTTGACAAAAGATGAACACTGAGCTATGGCTAGATCACAGCATAACAGGTTCAAACAAGCATGGCAAAACTGCAAAAGATATCAGGTTCACAGACTTAGTGAAATTACTGGACATGGCTGAAACAGCATCAGGTAGTAATGTTTAGAGCACGAAATCAATATGCTACAGGAACTTAACATAGCAAAACAAGGCATGGAATGAATCTACTAAATTCATATGAAACAAGTCCCTTACTGACCATAAGCCAAAAAGAACCAGAAGATATGATGGCAACCATGGAAACATAGCAAGTTTCGTTAACAGGTTTCAGACTTAGCAGAAAACAGAGAATGACAGAAACAGACATTATGAGGGCATCTTTGTGAGCTTGATGCACTCACCACAAAGCAATGCATGACAAAACAAGCATACCTACAGCACGATGGCATGTTTATGAAGCTATTCATGGCAAGAGAAAATATATAGCATGTATGGATCAACTACAACAAGCTTGGCAAAATTGAATAATATGTAAACAATCTGCCAGGAACATTTTATAGCAAAAGTAGAGCAAGATTGAGTCATTCTATGGCACTCCATAATTTCAAACAAGGGCATGAATGGATCAATTACAACAATATCTACAAAACATCCTTACTGAACATCTCCAAAAGGAGCATGGATCTCTCTGTAGCCACATGGATACATAGCAACAAAATATCAGCAGTCAGACTTGGTAAAATTACTAAGTCCCTGAAATCAGAAACATCACGAGGCCTAGTTTGCATGCTTGTGATAGTCACCACATAGATCACAAAAATACATGGCATACACCCCTGTAAATATGGCATGACATAAAACAAAACACATGTAGAGCTCATACCCATAAGATGCACAGATTAAATGCAACAAAAATAACAAAACCCTAAGTTCTGATAAGTAACAACAGATAACAACAACTAGCACTCTTGCACCAGAGATTTGGGCATCAAGATGGACTGAAATGAACATGGTGCAATGTAACAAAATGAAGAGCATCTCGAGACGAACATTTTGATATATTACACGCGCGAAACGGAGCTATATGCAGAGAGTTATGATGCGATGAACAGGTGCATGTACTATAAAAAAATAAGGACTTAGAGAATTTGAGGAGGGAGAGAGGTCAACCCTAGGGCAGTCCCGATCGGATCTGGCTCGAGCTCAGCTCGCCGGAGTTGCGGACGGCCGGAGGAGAGGAGGGAGACGTCGCCGGCGTGGAGAGGAGGAAGAAGAGCTCGGGCGGCGGCGGAGGACGACGGCGGCGGGGTCGGCGACCGCGGGCGGAGGAGGCGCGACGGCGGCCTCGGGTGGCGGCAAGGCGATGCGGCGGCGGCGGCGCGGGCGGCCGGAGGAGGCGAGGCGGCGGGCGGGAGGCGCCGGCTCGGGCCGCGGGCGAGGACGCGTGGGCCCGCGGGGGCCGGATGCGGGCTTCCTGGGCCGCGGGCGTACGGGCGGCGGCGGCGACACGTGGCAGGCGCGGACTGGCTGTGGGGCGGCGGCGCGATTCGTCCGGCGCCGGGCGGACGTGTCCGGCGGGCGGAGGGAGAGGCTAGGGTTTCGGGGATCCGGAAATTTCAGGGAGTCTCACATATTTATAGCTAGAGGGAGCTAGGAGAGTCCAAACGGAGCGCGGTTTTCGCCCACACGATCGTGATCGAACGACCTAGAGCATGGAAGAGACTTAGAGGATTTTTGGGCTGTTTAGAGAGGGGTTTTTGCTGGAACACACAAACGGACTTTGCGGTTACCCGGTTACCCGTTGGAGTACCAAACGACCTCCAAATGGAACGAAACTTGACCGGTGGTCTACCGATGGTATACCAAGGCCACTTGACAAGCCTCGGTCCATTCCGAGAACGTTTAACACCCGCTCACGAAACAAAACAAGAGGGATGCGCCGGAGGAGGTGGGAGTGCCGGATTGCAAAACGGACAACGGGGAAAATGCTAGGATGCATGAGACGAACACGTATGCAAATGCAATGCACATGATGACATGATACGAGATGCATGACGAAAACAAAATGCAAAACGAAAGACAAAACCCGACCACGAAGGGAATATCATAACACATAGCCGAAAATGGCAAGAGTTGGAGTTACAAATATGGAAAGTTACATCTGGGGTGTTACACATCCCCAAGCTTAGGCTTTTGGTTGTCCTTGAATTTTACCTTGGGCAAACTACACATACAAATAAGAACCTCGCAACCAATGCGATAAAGGGGTTGTCAATCCCTTCACGGTCACTTACGAGAGTGAGATCTGACAGATATGATAAGATAATATTTTTTGTATTTTTATGATAAAGAGTAAATAAAGATGCAAAGTAAAATAAACGGAGCCAGAAATAGCTTGTTGTCGGGAGATTAATATGCTAGAAAATAGACCCGGGGGCCATAGGTTTCACTAGTGGCTTCTCTCAAGAGCATAAGTATTACGGTGGGTAAACGAATTACTGTCGAGCAATTGATAGAATTGAGCATAGTTATGAGAATATCTAGGTATGATCATGTATATAGGCATCACGTACGTGACAAGTAGACCGAAACGATTCTGCATCTACTACTATTACTCCACACATCGACCGTTATCCAGCATGCATCTAGAGTATTAAGTTCATAAGAACAGAGTAATGCTTTAAGTAAGATGACATGATGTAGAGGGATAAACTCATGCAATATGATATAAACCCCATCTTTTTATCCTCGATGGCAACAAGACAATACACGTCGTTTCCCTTTCTGTCATTGGGATCGAGCACCGCAAGATTGAACCCAAAGCTAAGCACTTCTCCCATTGCAAGAAAGATCAATCTAGTAGGCCAAACCAAACTGATAATTCAAAGAGACTTGCAAAGATAACCAATCATACATAAAAGAATTTAGAGGAGATTCAAATATTGTTCATAGATAATCTTGATCATAAACCCACAATTCATCGGATCTCGACAAACACACCGCAAAAGAAGATTACATCGAATAGATCTCCAAGAAGATCGAGGAGAACTTTGTATTGAGATCCAAAGAGAGAGAAGAAGCCATCTAGCTAATAACTATGGACCCGAAGGTCTGAGGTAAACTACTCACACATCATCGGAGAGGCTATGGTGTTGATGTAGAAGCCCTCTGTGATCAATGCCCCCTCCGGTGGAGCGCCGGAAAAAGCCCCAAGATGGGATCTCACGGGTACCGAAGGTTGTGGTGGTGGAAATAGGGTTATTGGCTCCGTATATGATGTTTCCAGGGTGTATGGGTATATATAGGAGGAAGAAGTACGTCGGTGGAGCAACGAGGGGCCCACGAGGGTGGAGGGCGTGCCTAGGGGGGGTAGGCGCGCCCCTGCCTCATGCCTTCCTCGTTGATTGCTTTATGTAGACTCCAAGTCCTCTGGATCACGTTTGTTTCGAAAATCACGTTACCGAAGGTTTCATTCCGTTTGGACTCCGTTTGATATCCTTTTCCTTCGAAACACTGAAATAGGCAAAAAAAACAGCAATTTGGGTTGGGCCTCCGGTTAATAGGTTAGTCCCAAAAATAATATAAAAGTGTATAATAAAACCAATTAAACATCCAAAACAGAATATAATATAGCATGGAACAATAAAAAATTATAGATACGTTGGAGACGTATCAAGCATCCCCAAGCTTAATTCCTGCTCGTCCTCGAGTAGGTAAATGATAAAAACAAATTTTTTGATGTGGAATGGTACCTAGCATAATTTCAATGTAATTCTCTTATTTGTGGTATGAATATTCAGATCCGAAAGATTCAAGACAAAAGTTTAATATTGACATAAAAATAATAATACTTCAAGCATACTGCCTAAGCAATTATGTCTTCTCAAAATAACATGGCCAAAGAAAGTTATCCCTACAAAATAATATAGTCTGGCTATGCTCTATCTTCACCACACAAAATATTTAAATCATGCACAACCCCGATGACAAGCCAAGCAATTGTTTCATACTTTTGGTGTTCTCAAACTTTTTCAATCTTCACGCAATACATGATCGTGAGCCATGGACATAGCACTATATGTGGAATAGAATGGTGGTTGTGGAGAAGACAAAAAAGGAGAAGATAGTCTCACATCAACTAGGCGTATCAACGGGCTTTGGAGATGCCCATTAATAGATATCAATGCGAGTGAGTAGGGATTGCCATGCAACGGATGCACTAGAGCTATAAGTGTATGAAAGCTCAACAAAAGAAACTAAGTGGGTGTGCATCCAACTCGCTTGCTCATGAAGACCTAAGGCATTTTGAGGAAGCCCATCATTGGAATATACAATCCAAGTTCTATAATGAAAAATTCCCACTAGTATATGAAAGTGATATAATAGGAGACTCTCTATCATGAAGATCATGGTGCTACTTTGAAGCACAAGTGTGGAAAAAGGATAGTAGCATTGTCCCTTCTCTCTTTTTTTGGGCCTTCTCTTTTTTTATATGACCTTTTTTTCGTCCGGAGTCTCATCCCGACTTGTGGGGGGGATCATAATCTCCATCATCCTTTCCTCACTTGGGACAATGCTCTAATAATGATGATCATCACACTTTTATTTACTTATAACTCAATACTTAGAACAAAATATGACTCTATGTGAATGCCTCCAGCGGTGTACCGGGATATGCAATGAATCAAGAGTGACATGTATGAAAGAATCATGAACGGTGGCTTTGCCACAAATACGATGTCAACTACATGATCACGCAAAGCAATTATGACAATGATGAAGCGTGTCATAGTAAACGAAACGGTGGTAAGTTGCATGGCAATATATCTCGGAATGGCCATGGAAATGCCATGATAGGTAGGTATGGTGGTTGTTTTGAGGAAGGTATATGGTGGGTGTATGATACTGGCGAAAAGTGCGCGGTATTAGAGAGGCTAGCAATGGTGGAAGGATGAGAGTGTGTATAATCCATGGACTCAACATTAGTCATAAAGAACTCATATACTTGTTGCAAAAATCTACAAGTTATCAAAGCAAAGTATTACGCGCATGCTCCTAGGGGGATAGATTGGTAGGAAAAGACCATCGCTCGTCCCCGACCGCCACTCATAAGGAAGACAATCAATAAATAAATCATGCTCTGTCTTCATCATATAACGGTTCACCATACGTGCATGCTACGGGAATCACAAACTTTAACACAAGTATTTCTCAAATTCATAACCACTCAACTAGCATGACTCTAATATCACCATCTTCATATCTCAAAACAATTATCAAGCATCAAACTTCTCATAGTATTCAACACACTCATAACAAAAAAAATTTACTAATCTTGGATGCCTATTATATTAGAAGTATTTTTTATGATTAAAGCAAATTACCATGCTGTTTTGTAGGACTCTCATAATAATATAAGTGAAGCATGAGAGAACAATAGTTTCTATAAAACAAATCCACCACCGTGCTCTAAAAGATATAACTGAAGCACTAGAGCAAAAACTATATAGCTCAAAAGATATAAGTGAAGCACATAGAGTATTCTAATAAATTCCGAATCATGTATGTCTCTCTCAAAAGGTGTGTACAGAAAGGATGATTGTGGTAAACTAAAAATCAAAGACTCAAATCATACAAGACGCTCCAAGCAAAACACATATCATGTGGTGAATAAAAATATAGCTCCAAGTAAAGTTACCGATGGACGAAGACGAAAGAGGGGATGCCTTCCGGAGCATCCCCAAGCTTTGGATTTTTAGTGTCCTTGGATTTACCTTGGGGTGCCTTCGTCATCCCCAAGCTTAGGCTCTTGCCACTCCTTGTTCCATAATCCATCAAATCCTTACCCAAAACTTGAAAACTTCATAACACAAAACTTAACAGAAAATCGCGTGAGCTCCTTAGCGAAAGAAAACAAAACACCACTTCAAAGTACTGTATTTAACTCATTCTTTATTTATATTGGTGTTAAACCGACTGTATTCCAACTTCTCTATGGTTTATAAACTCTTTTACTAACCATAGATTCATCAAAATAAGCAAACAACACACGAAAAACAGAATCTGTCAAAAACAGAACAGTCTGTAGTAATCTGTAACTAACACAAACTTCTGGAACTCCAAAACTTCTACCAAAATAGGACGACCTAAATAATTTGTTTATTGATCTTCTGCAATTGGAATCAGTATTTTATCACGTTCTGGTGATTTTTAACAATTGTTTTCGTGAACAGAAAGTTTCTGGAATTTTCAGCAAGATCAAATAACTATCATCCAAGAAGATCCTATAGGTTTCACTTGGCACAAACACTAATTTAAACACAAAAACAAATCTAACCAGAGGCTAGATCAAAGATTTATTACTAAACAGGAGAAAAAAGAAAAAAAACTAAAATAAAATTGGGTTGCCTCCCAACAAGCGCTATCGTTTAACGCCCCTAGCTAGGCATTGATAAATTCAATGATGCTCACATAAAAGATAGCAATTGAAACACGAAGAGGGCATCATGTAGCATATTAAAATCACATCTAAGTCTAACATAATTCCTATGTATAGGCATCTTATAGGCAAACAAAAACTAGCATATGCAAGGAAGCGGAAAGAAACAATAGCAATCTCAACATAACGAGAGGTAATTTAGTAACATGAAAATTTCTACAACCATATTTTCCTCTCTCATAATAATTACATGTAGGATCATAAGCAAATTCAACAATATAGCTATCACAAAACATATTCTTAACATGATCCACATGTATGCAAAGTTGACACTCTTCCAAAATAGTGGGATTAACATTAACTAAAGTCATGACCTCTCCAAACCCACTTTTATCAAAAACTTCATAAGATTGAACATTCTCCAAATATGTGGGATCTAAAGTTGACACTCTTCCAAACCCACTTTCAATATTATTGCAAACATTATTATCAATCTCATATTCATCATGGGGCTTAAATAAATTTTCAAGATCATAAGAAGCATTATCACCCCAATCATGATCATTGCAACAAGTAGAGGACATGGCAAAACTAGCATCCCCAAGCTTAGGGTTTTGCATATTATTAGCACAATTTACATCAATAGAATTTATAATAAAATCATTGCAATCATGCTTTTTATTCAAAGATCTATCGTGAATCGCTTCATAAAGTACTTCATCACAATTTTCAGATTCACGAATTTCAAGCAAAACCTCATAAAGATAATCTAGTGCACTCAACTCACTAGCAATAGGTTCATCATAATTGGATCTCTTAAAGAGATTAGCAAGTGGATGAGGATCCATAAACTTTTAGCAAGCGAAGATGCAAGCAAAAAGAAGGTACATGGTAACACAAGATCGAACGGAAGGAGGGCGAAGAAAACGACAAAGGTGAAGTGGGGGAGAGGAAAACGAGAGGCAAATGGCAAATAATGTAATGCGAGGGATAAGAGTTTGTGATGGGTACTTGGTATGTCTTGACTTGTGCGTAGACTCCCCGGCAACGGCGCCAGAAATCCTTCTTGCTACCTCTTGAGCACTGTGTTGGTTTTCCCTTGAAGAGGAAAGGGTGATGCAGTAAAGTAGCGTAAGTATTTCCCTCAGTTTTTGAGAACCAAGGTATCAATCCAGTAGGAGACCATGCTCGAGTCCCACGCACCTACACAAACAAATAAGAACCTCGCAACCAACGCGATAAAGGGGTTGTCAATCCCTTCACGGTCACTTACGAGAGTGAGATCTGGCAGATATGATAAGATAATATTTTTGGTATTTTTATGATAAAGAGTAAATAAAGATGCAAAGTAAAATAAACGGTGCCAGAAATAGCTTGTTGTTGGGAGATTAATATGCTAGAAAATAGACCCGGGGGCCATAGGTTTCACTAGTGGCTTCTCTCAAGAGCATAAGTATTACGGTGGGTAAACGAATTACTGTCGAGCAATTGATAGAATTGAGCATAGTTATGAGAATATCTAGGTATGATCATGTATATAGGCATCACGTCCGTGACAAGTAGACCGAAACGATTCTGCATCTACTACTATTACTCCACACATCGACCGCTATCCAGCATGCATCTAGAGTATTAAGTTCATAAGAACAGAGTAATGCTTTAAGTAAGATGACATGATGTAGAGGGATAAACTCATGCAATATGATATAAACCCCATTTATCCTCGATGGCAACAATACAATACGTGTCGTTTACCTTTCTGTCACTGGGATCGAGCAGCGCAAGATTGAACCCAAAGCTAAGCACTTCTCCCATTGCAAGAAAGATCAATCTAGTAGGCCAAACCAAACTGATAATTCGAAGAGACTTGCAAAGATAACCAATCATACATAAAAGAATTCAGAGGAGATTCAAATATTGTTCATAGATAATCTTGATCGTAAACCCACAATTCATCGGATCTCGACAAACACACCGCAAAAGAAGATTACATCGAATAGATCTCCAAGAGGATCGAGGAGAACTTTGTATTGAGATCCAAAGAGAGAGAAGAAGCCATCTAGCTAATAACTATGGACCCGAAGGTCTGAGGTAAACTACTCACACATCATCGGAGAGGCTATGGTGTTGATGTAGAAGCCCTCCGTGATCAATGCCCCCTCCGGCGGAGCGCCGGAAAAGGCCCCAAGATGGGATCTCACGGGTACAGAAGGTTGCGGCGGTGGAAATAGGGTTTTGGCTCCATATATGATGTTTCCAGGGTATATGGGTATATATAGTTGGAAGAAGTTCGTCGGCGGAGCAACGAGGGGCCCACGAGGGTGGAGGGCGTGCCCCCTGCCTCGTGTCTTCCTCGTTGATTGCTTTACGTAGACTCCAAGTCCTCTGGATCACGTTTGTTCCGAAAATCACGTTCCCGAAGGTTTCATTCCGTTTGGACTCCGTTTGATATCCTTTTCCTTCGAAACATTGAAATAGGCAAAAAAACAGCAATTTGGGCTGGGCCTCCGGTTAATAGGTTAGTCCCAAAAATAATATAAATGTGTATAATAAAGCCCATTAAACATCCAAAAAAGAATATAATATAGCATGGAACAATAAAAAATTATAGATACGTTGGAGACGTATCAAAAACCACATCTAAACAGAAGCTAGATGAAATATTTATTACTAAACAGAAACAAAAAACAAGAAACAAAAATAAAATTGGGTTGCCTCCCAACAAGCGCTATGGTTTAACGCCCCTAGCTAGGCATAAAAACAATAATAGATCTAGGTATTGTCATCCTTGGTATGCAATCCATAAGTGGCTCTCATAATAGATTCATAAGGTAATTTAATTTTCTTCCTAGGAAAGTGTTCCATGCCTTTCCTTAATGGAAATTGGAATCTAATATTCCTTCTTTCATATCAATAATTGCACCAATCATTCTAAGGAAAGGTCTACCAAGAATAATAGGACATGTAGGATTGCAATCTATATCAAGAACAATGAAATCGATGGGCACATAATTCCTATTTGCAACAATAAGAACATCATTATCCTTCCCATAGGTTTCTTAATGGTGGATTCCGCAAGGTGCAAATTTAAAGAACAATCATCAAATTCACGAAAACCTAACACATCACACAAAGTTTTTGGAATCATGGAAACACTAGCACCCAAATCACATAAAGCATAGCATTCATGATCTTTAATTTTAATTTTAATAGTAGGTTCCCACTCATCATAAAGTTTTCTGGGGATAGAAACTTCTAATTCAAGTTTTTCTTCATAAGATTTCATTAAAGCATCAACGATGTGTTTGGTAAAAGCTTTATTTTGAGCATAAGCATGAGGAGAATTTAACACGGATTGCAACAAGGAAATACAATCTATCAAAGAACAATTATCATAATTAAATTCTTTGAAATCCAAAATAGTGGGTTCATTGCTATGTAAAGTTTTGACCTCTTCAATCCCACTTTTAGCAAATTTAGCATCAAGATCTAAAAACTCCGAATCATTGGGAGGCCTTTTAACTAAAGTTGACTCATCTACAGTCACATCTTTATCAAGATTCATATTGGAAAACAAAGATTTAATAGGAGACACATCAATCACTTTTAGATCTTCCTCATTATTGTCATGAAAACTGGAAGAACACGCTTTTACAAAGCAATCTTTTTAGCACGCATCCTACCGGTTCTTTCTTTGCACTCATCAATGGAAATTCTCATAGATTTGAGAGACTCATTGATATCATGCTTAGGTGGAATAGATATAAGTTTCAAATAATCAACATCAAGAGAAATTCTATCCACGTTCCTAGCCAACTCATCAATCTTAGGCAATTTTTCTTCAAGCAAAGCATTGAAATTCTTTTGCGAAATCATAAATTCTTTAACACTAGTCTCAAAATCAGAGGGCATCTTATTATAATTTCCATAAGAGTTGTTGTAGGAATTACCATAATTATTAGAGGAATTACTAGGGAACGGCCTAGAATTAAAGTTTCCTCTATACGCGTTGTTACCAAAATTGTTCCTACCAACAAAATTCACATCCATAGATTCATTATTATTCTCAATCAAAGTGGACAAAGGCATATCATTAGGATAAGAAGAAACACTCTTATTAGCAAACAATTTCATAAGTTCATCCATCTTTCCACTCAAAACATTAATCTCTTCAATAGCATGAGCTTTTTTACTAGTGGATCTTTCGGTGTGCCATTGAGAATAATTAACCATAATATTATCTAGGAGTTTAGTAGCTTCTCCTAAAGTGATTTCCATAAAAGTACCTCCCGCGGCCGAATCTAAAAGGTTTCTAAGAAAAATTCAATCGGCATAAATTTTTTGTATAATCATCCATAAATTCAAACCATGTGTAGGGCAATTACGTATCATTAATTTCATCCTCTCCCAAGCTTGTGCAACATGCTCATGATCAAGTTGCTTAAAATTCATAATATCGTTTCTAAGAGAGATGATCTTAGCGGGGGGAAAATACTTAGAGATAAAAGCATCTTTGCACTTATTCCATGAATCAATACTATTTTTAGGCAAAGAAGAGAACCAAGTTTTAGCATGATCTCTAAGCAAAAACAAAAATAGTTTCAATTTAACAATATGATTATCCACATCTTTCTTCTTTTGCATATCACACAAATCAACAAAGTTGTTTAGATGGGTAGCGGCATCTTCACTAGGAAGGCCAGAAAACTGATCTTTCATAACAAGATTCAACAAAGCGGTATTAATTTCACAAGATTCAGCATCGGTAATAGGAGCAATCGGAGTGCTAATAAAATCATTATTGTTGGTATTGGAAAAGTCACACAATTTAGTATTATCTTGAGCCATCGTGACAAACAATCAATCCAACTCACAAGCAAACAAGAAGCAAGCGAAAAGAGACGGACGAAAAAAGGGCGGATAAAACGGCAAATGTGAAGCGGGGGAGAGGAAAACGAGAGGCAAATGGCAAATAATGTAATGCGAGGGATAAGAGTTTGTGATGGGTACTTGGTATGTCTTGACTTGGCGTAGATCTCCCCGGCAACGGCGCCAGAAATCCTTCTTGCTACCTCTTGAGCATGCGTTGGTTTTCCCTTGAAGAGGAAAGGGTGATGCAGCAAAGTAGCGTCAGTATTTCCCTCGGTTTTTGAGAACCAAGGTATCAATCCAGTAGGAGACTACACACAAGTTGCCTAGTACCTGCACAAACAATAAAGAACCTTGCAACCAACGCGATAAAGGGGTTGTCAATCCCTTCACGACCACTTGCAAAAGTGAGATCTGATAAAGATAATAAGATAAATATTTTTGGTATTTTTGTTGTATAGATTGAAAAGTAAACATTGCAAAATAAATAGTAAACTAGAATTGTAGATTGGAAACTTATATGATGTAAAGTAGACCTGGGAGCCATAGGTTTCACTAGTGGCTTCTCTCATGATAACATGTATTATGGTGGGTGAACAAATTACTGCTGAGCAATTGATAGAAAAGTGCATAGTTATGAAAATATCTAGGCACGATCATGAACATAGGCATCACGTCCGTGACAAGTAGATCGAAACGATTCTGCATCTACTACTATTACTCCACACATCGACCGCTATCCAGCATGCATCTAGAGTATTAAGTTCATAAGAACAGAGTAACACATTAGGCAAGATGACGTGATGTAGAGGGATAAACTCAAGCAATATGATATAAACCCCATCTTTTTATCCTCGATGGCAACAATACAATACGTGTCGGTTCCCTTTCTGTCACTGGGGTCGAGCACCGCAAGATTGAACCCAAAGCTAAGCACTTCTCCCATTGCAAAAAAGATCAATCTAGTAGGCCAAACTAAACCGATAATTCGAAGAGACTTGCAAAGATATTAAATCATGCGTATAAGAATTCAGAGAAGAACCAAATATTGTTCATAGATAATCTTGATCATAAACCCAAAATTCATCGTATCTCGACAAACACACCGCAAAAAGAATTACATCGAATAGATCTCCAAGAACATCAAGGAGAACTTTGTATTGAGATCCAAAGAGAGAGAAGAAGCCATCTAGCTAATAACTATGGACCCGAAGGTCTGTGGTAAACTACTCACACATCATCGGAGAGGCTATGGTGTTGATGTAGAAGCCCTCCGTGATCGAATCCCCCTCCGGCAGATCGCCAGAAAAGGCCCCAAGATGGGATCTCACGGGTACAGAAGGTTGCGGCGGTGGAAAAGTGGTTTTGTCGCTCCCCTGGATGTTTTCAGGGTATAAGAGTATATATAGGCGAAAGAAGTAGGTCGGTGGAGCTACGAGGGGCCCACGAGGGTGGTGCCGGTGTCAAAACCGGCGGATCTCGGGTAGGGGGTCCCAAACTGTGCGTCTAAGGCGGATAGTAACAGGAGGCGGGGGACACAATGTTTACCCAGGTTCGGGCCCTCTCGATGGAGGTAATACCCTACTTCCTACTTGATTGATCTTGATGATATGAGTATTACAAGAGTTGATCTACCACGAGATCGTAGAGGCTAAACCCTAGAAGCAAGCCTATGATTATGATTGTTGTTGTCCTACGGACTAAACCCTCCGGTTTATATAGACACCGGAGGGGGCTAGGGTTACACAGAGTCGGTTACAAGGGAGGAGATCTACATATCCGAATTGCCAAGCTTGCCTTCCACGCAAAGGAGAGTCCCACCCGGACACGGGATGAAGTCTTCAGTCTTGTATCTTCATAGTCCAACAGTCCGGCCAAAGTATATAGTCCGGCAGTCCGAGGACCCCCTAAACCAGGACTCCCTCAGTAGCCCCTGAACCAGGCTTCAATGACGATGAGTCCGACGCGCAGATCGTCTTCAGCATTGCAAGGCGGGTTCCTCCTCCGAATACTCCATAGAAGATTTTGAACACAAGGATCGTGTCCGGCTCTGCAAAACAAATTCCACATACCACCGTAGAGAGTATAATATTTCCACAAATCTAATCTACTGACAACTTTTCATAACGTGACATCCTGTCGTGGTCCGGTCATTACGAACCGTTTTTTCCAGCCTGCCACTGCACGTGTTGCGAGGCGGTTTTCTTGGCACGTCTTGTCGAAGCAGAGATCGTGTCCCCTTATCACGGGATTCTCATCAATACGGGTGTGGGTAACCCAATCACGCTTGCTGGTATGACTCCTCGATTTTAGGCAAGTTCCAAACGGCCACGCGGAGGACGCTTGATATTCACCCTCTTTATAAAGGGGCCAAGGCCTGTCCTTTTCTTCTCGCGCTCGATCCTTCCCTTCCCCCACCTCGAATTCCAACACCCAAGGCTCAGGCTAAGCGCTTCGGACCTTCAATCATGTCCGGATCCAACCTTCAAGGCCGGTGGATGGCCTCCTCTGTCACAGAGGAGGACATCAAGAAGCTAAGAGAAGCCAGGTATCTGACCGCCGAAATCTCGCACAGGCTGCCTGCTCAAGGGCAGGTCATCCCCACTCCCGAACCCAACGAGAGTGTCGTATTTGTTTCCCACTTCCTCCGAGGGCTAGGCTTTAGTCTTGATCCCTTTGTTAGAGGGCTTATGTTCTATTACGGGCTCGATTTCCATGATCTAGCTCCAGATTCCATCCTTCACATCTCGTCGTTTATCGTCGTGTGTGAGGCCTTCCTCCGCATCACCCCACACTTCGGCTTATGGCTCAAGACCTTCAATGTGAAGCCGAAGATGATCGATGGGCGACACGCAGAATGCGGAGGTGCCATAATAAGCAAAGGCGCCGATGCTCCATGGCCAAAGGGTTCCTTCCCGGAGATGTCCAACTTATGGCAGCGGGAGTGGTTTTACATCACAGCTCCCCGAAGTACTAAGTGGGTAGCTGCCCCCGCCTTCCGTTCGGGCCCCCCGCCACAACTGGCGTCATGGGTCAACAAGGGGCTGGACTGGGGGCCAGTTAATGACGTGCCGACATTGCAGAGTCGCATCCGAGATCTCCTCAAGAGAGATGTCAGCCTTGTCAAGGTAATGCAAGTCATGCTAGTTCGTCGGGTCCTGCCATGCCAACGTCGACCTCTCCGTATGTGGGAGTTCAACCCGGAAGGACCGCGAACTATTCAGCAATTCTTCGGCGTGACGCTCGAAGAGATGTATGGATTGTTCTTCGGATCACGAATAAAGTGTCCGGACACCACCGAGGATGCGGGTCTAAACTGCAATCGTCCAGATACCCACGTAAGTAATTCTGCGGCCGAACACGCTGTCTTTTCATTTGTCACAACATCATTCTGAAAAAATCGCTCTTGGCCAGGACTGGATAAGAAAGGCGAAGATGATCAGGTGTTCGGCCCCCCTTCCCGAAGGCTCACCGGATCCTGTACTAGCCAGGATGCTTGAGCACGCACCTTATCAAGTGCCATCAGGGGAAGATAAAGGGAGGAATAAAGAAGCCGAAAGCGGGCCTCATGCATTACTCATCCAAACCGGGGGAATTAGTGTCTCCGCGAAGGAGGATAATCGAGGAGAAGAATCTAAAATCCCCTCTCCCCAAGGAAGGAAAAGGACCGCCTCTGAAGACTTGGAAACGAGGGTTTCCAAATGAGGGAAGAAACCTTCGTCAGGGGCCCTACCCCGGAGGGCGTCCTTACCGCACCGTGCCCGCAAGGGGGTCAGCCCTCCACCGAGCTGTAAGGGAACAGGAGTACTTTTGGTAAATATATCCTGCTTCATCTCTGAGGACAATAACCAAGACGTATGTCTTGTAGTTCGGATCGTAGCCCTTCTCGACAGAGTTCGTCTTCGGGGGATCTTCTTCCGGAGATGATGGAGAGCGAAACGCCTCCCCCTGTCTCCCAGCCTCATGAGGCGGACGACCCTGAGGTGTCGTCACGGAGGATTTCTCCTGATCCGCCAAGGCCAGAAGGTAACCCTTCGGCCACCCGAAGTCTGGAGTATTCGGCTCCTAAGGAGAGCAACAGAAAGAGTCCGGGACTGTCCGATGCACGACCGGACGCACTGATGGGTCTTCTAGAGCAAGCGGCTATCTCAGAGGCGCATCGTACTTTAATGGGTACGGTGGTTGAGAGGATTTCATCCGCCAAAAGTGGGTTGCATGAAGCTTTTATGAGCCTGCTAAGAGGCTTTGAGGTACGCAAAGTAATATATATATATATATATATTGACGGTACCGCACACGCTAGGTGTGCCCTATACAGATAGTAGCCCCTGAGACTCTGGTTGTTGTCCAGAGGCAGCAAACAGAGGATCATAGTCCCAGGTAATGATCATGCTGCTTACATGTGCAGGCAGCTGAGGGTCCGGTGGCTGGCCGGACTGGTGAGTTTGCCGAACTGAGGCGGCAGCTTGATGCGGCAGATGCCGACATCGTGCTTGTGAACAAGCGGCTTGACGAGGCACAGGTATGTATTTTCCGGTGGTCAATAGATATTAAGAGGAGCATGATGCTAGTATCTATAATATGTTGTGACTGCAAATGGAGCTGCCGCCGTGGAGACCCTTCGGGCGGAGCTTGCCCGAGCCAAGGAACAAGCCAGGAGAAGTGATGTGGCCGCCCTAAAGGCGGCCGAAGAGTTAAGAGTCGAACAGGCTGCTCATTGCCAGAGCGAAGATAAAATAGCCAAGATGGTTGTTGAGCTGAAGGATGCCTCCGGCCGGTACGAGCTTCTTGAAAAGGAAATCCAAACAAAAACGGCGGACCTGAAGAAAGCCATGGTAGCAGCCAAGGAAACCCGCTCTAAAATCAGAGCGGCAAAGGAGGAGCTTCATCAAGCCAGAGATATCACGGCTGGGAAGCCCTTTTGTTGCGGACGAAGTTCGGAGATCCGAAGTATGCCCCTCTGGATCAATTATGGAGTGCTGCAGACGCGTACTTGGACTTGGCAACGAGTGCTGCTGATGCGACTGAGTTTTTCAAAGATCAGAAAGATCATGAAGTGGAAAGGTTGTTCTGGTCACAGTTCAGTGCTCCCACGCGTCTGCTGCTGTTAAATGAACAAATGGCAGAGTGGACTGAGCTCCATAGATTGTCCGGACTTGCCATGAGGTCTGTCGTGGATCATCTTTGGCCGGAGGGACCAAGGCCGAATAGTTATTTTGGTTTAGTGCAACTATTCCTTGGTGTTGTGCCGCATATCGACGCTGTAAAGAGGTCGGCGTGCATAGAGGGTGCGCGGATGGCTCTTGCCCGTGTTAAGACATACTGGGCAGAGATGGAGGCCACCGCTATTGCAACCCAGGATCCGGCCGTAGGCCAGGTCTCGGCCGAGCACTATTTTAAAGAAGTCCTAGATGGTGCTCGTTTAATAGAGGCTCAGTGCTCAAAGAGTATCATGTTCGAGTGATATGTATCCCAATTGTAAAAACAATGCTATTTGGATTATAAAGGCTATGTTTATACTGCCTGAAAGTATTATGATGCCTCCTATGCGGCCATTTATGTATGTATATAACCTGAAAGTTTGCAGTCGTCGGCGTCAGCCCCCACGGATATAATGCGGGGGTGTTCAGAAAAGCGCGTATTCACACTTGATCCAACGTCTTGGTCCATTAAGGAGGTGATAGCGTGGCGAACAAGGCAATCGGACTATATAGCTTTAACACTTTTACTTAGCCATAGGAGTTTGACGGTGGGGCTACTATATAGCCCCTGGTACTTCCGCGCTCATCCGAATACGGGGCGCGTACATACATGACCGGGAAACCGGCCCTTCGTTAATGCGGAGGAATCGCGAAGATTCCGCTGAGTCATCGAGTGGTTGACCAGTCTCGCGCTTTATCATGACAGTCAGTTTTCGGCTTTCTCTACTGAGGTGCTCGTCCAGATGAACCAGGGCACAATCGCAATAGTTCTCCCGGTGCCACCTTAGCCGATAGAGCGGAACATAAGGTAGCAAAACACGGGAGCCGGGCAAACCCAACTATTGACCAAAGACATGATTCGGAGCTGATGCATATAAGGCCAAACTCGCGACGCCGAACACTCCCTAAGGTATTCGGTCTTTACAATGTATACTGGGCTGAGTAACACCCTCGATAATGAGCCCTGAATTTCCAGGTACGTGCATTAGTCTGACGTGGCGAAATGCCAATAACGCCAGCATCCCTCTTGGTTATGTTGAATATTCGGGGGGTGTGAAGCAACAAGAGACAGTAAAAAAGGTTTACACATGGTCTTAATCTAAAAAGAAACCTTTGAGCGGGGCCCTGCTGCACGTCTGTGCCTGTGTCTCCGTTGTGCCGTATCCTGGAAGGATGTAGCACGATGATCATCTGTAAGAGAGAAAAGCCCAGGTGAAAGTTTTCGTGCGAAAAATTGGTTATTCTTAATGAACCATTAAAATTCAATCTCAATAAGGTCAAGCCGAACTGTAGTCCTTTTTACATGCGGGAAGCCCCTAGCACCACCTATGGGGGTATATCCATCGACCCAATCTTAGGTTTATCTGAGCTGTTACAGCTAGTGGTGAGCCGGACTCGTCTAGCCGTGTCCGCGGTCTTGACGACCGATCATTTATTCTGGTTGGAGAGGCCGTTCAGTGTTCGGCTGCTAGAGCCGCCACACATTCTTCCGCACGTAAGGAACGCCCCGTGTTTCCGCTAACTATGATGATGCCATGTGGACCGGGCATCTTAAGCTTAAGATAAGCATAACGCGGTACTGCATTAAAACGAGCGAAGGCCGTTCTTCCGAGTAGTGTGTGATAGCTGCTTCGGAATGGAGCGATGTCGAAGGTTAACTTTTCGCTTCAGAAGTTGTCGAGAGAACCGAATACAACCTCTAGCACTAGAGAGCCCGTGCAGCGGGCCTCTGGGCCTGGTATTACTCCTTTAAAGGTAGTATTGCTTTGGCTGATTCTTGTCGGGTCTATCCCCATTTTGCGGACTGTGTCTTGATATATCAGATTAAGACTACTGCCGCCGTCCATAAGGACTCGGGTGAAATGGTATCCGGCAATTATTGGGTCTAGCACCAAGGCAGCCAATCCTCCGTGCCGGATACTAGTCGAGTAATCCCTGCGATCAAAAGTGATAGGGCAGGCCGACCAAGGGTTGAACTTGGGGGTGACGGGCTCCTCGGCGCATATGTCTTGGAGTGCGCGTTTGCTCCTCCTCTTCGTTACGTGAATCATGTTCACTGTTTTGACCTCTGGTGGGAATTTTTTCTGTCCCCCGGTGTTTTGCTGGCGAGGATCATCCTCGTCTTCACTTGGTGTCTCCCTCCCCTTGTGTTCAGCATTTAGCTTGCCGGCCTGCTTGAAGACCCAACATTCTCTGTTGGTGTGATTTGCAGGTTTGTCGGAGGTGCCATGAATCTGACATAATCTGTCTAGAATCTTGTTTAGGCTGGACGGTCCATCTCTGCTGCCTTTGAATGGCTTTTTCCGTTGACCGGGTCGAGAGCCCCTGAATCCGGCGTTTACCACCGTGTTGTCTGGGCTGTCTTCATTGTTTCGACGCTTGCTTTTATTGCGCCGCGGTTTTCCATTGCCATCCCTGACTTCGGATGTGCTTGGGTCGCTGGTGCCGCTACGGGCCAGCCAACTATCTTCACCCGCGCAAAAGCGGGTCATAAGCCTTGTTAGGGCTGCCATTGTCCTCGGTTTTTCCTGGCCGAGGTGTCTGGCGAGCCATTCGTCCCGGACACTGTGTTTGAAAGCCACTAAGGCTTCGGCGTCCGGGCAGTCGACAATTTGATTCTTCTTAGTGAGGAATCTATTCCAAAGCTTTCGGGCTGACTCTCCGGGCCGTTGAATTATATGACTTAAATCGTCTGCGTCCGGAGGTCGGACATAGGTCCCTTGAAAATTAGCCCTAAAAGCATCCTCAAGCTCTTCCCAACTTCCAATTGATTTTTCGGGGAGGCTCTTGAGCCAGTGCCGAGTTGGTCCTTTCAACTTGAGGGGCAAGTATTTGATGGCGTGGAGATCATCTCCGCGAGCCATGTGGCTGTGAAGGACAAAGTCCTCAATCCAGACCCCAGGGTCTGTCATTCCGTCGTATGCCTCTATGTTCACGGGTTTGAATCCCTCTGGAAATTCGTGATCTAGTACCTCGTCGGTGAAGCATAGGGGGTGCGCGGCACCCCTGTATTTGGATGTGTCATGGCATTCTGACGGTTGTAGTGTTTGGTTTTGATTTTGTGCCGGAGCACGCTTCCTAGATCCGTAGATGGACCTGGTCATACCGGCTTTTTGGTGCAAGTCCTCACGTAAATCGTGTACTGACTTATGTGTGACATCGTTAGCCGCCCTATCGCGGCCACGGGGTGGTCGATCCGACTGATCGGCCGTTTTATTTTTCGGCTGTATAGTCTCTAAAGCCTCGTCATCAAATTCAGGCAGCAGCTTATGAAGGAAATATGCCCTAGAGGCAATAATAAAGTTATTATTTATTTCCTTATATCATGATAAATGTTTATTATTCATGCTAGAATTGTATTAACTGGAAACTTGATACATGTGTGAATACATAGACAAACAGAGTGTCACTAGTATGCCTCTACTTGACTAGCTCGTTGATCAAAGATGGTTATGTTTCCTAGCCATAGACATGAGTTGTCATTTGATTAACGGGATCACATCATTAGGAGAGTGATGTGATTGACTTGACCCATTCCGTTAGCTTAGCACTCGATCGTTTAGTATGTTGCTATTGCTTTCTTCATGACTTATACATGTTCCTATGACTATGAGATTATGCAACTCCCGTTTACCGGAGGAACACTTTGTGTGCTACCAAACGTCACAACGTAACTGGGTGATTATAAAGGTGCTCTACAGGTGTCTCCAAAGGTACTTGTTGGGTTGGCGTATTTCGAGATTAGGATTTGTCACTCCGATTGTCGGAGAAGTATCTCTGGGCCCACTCAGTAATGCACATCACTATAAGCCTTGCAAGCATTGTAACTAATGAGTTAGTTGTGGGATGATGTATTACGGAACGAGTAAAGAGACTTGCCGGTAACGAGATTGAACTAGGTATCGAGATACCGACGATCGAATCTCGGGCAAGTAACATACCGATGACAAAGGGAACAACGTATGTTGTTATGCGGTCTGACCGATAAAGATCTTCGTAGAATATGTGGGAGCCAATATGAGCATCCAGATTCCGCTATTGGTTATTGACCGGAGAGGTGTCTCGGTCATGTCTACATAGTTCTCGAACCCGTAGGGTCCGCACGCTTAACGTTACGATGACAGTTATATTATGAGTTTATATGTTTTGATGTACCGAAGGAGTTCAGAGTCCCGTATGAGATCAGGGACTTGACGAGGAGTCTCGAAATGGTCGAGACGTAAAGATCAATATATTGGACGACTATATTCGGACATCGGAAAGGTTCCGAGTGATTCGGGTATTTTTCGGAGTACCGGAGAGTTACGGGAATTCGTATTGGGCCTTAATGGGCCATACAGGAAAGGAGAGAAAGGCCCCAAAGGGTGGCCGCACCCCTCCCCATGGACTAGTCCGAATTGGACTAGGGAGGGGGGCGCCCCCTTCCTTCTTTCTCCTTCTCCCTTCCCTTCTCCTATTCCAACAAGGAAAGGAGGAGTCCTACTCCCCCCCTTGGCGCGCCCTCCTCCTTGGCCGGCGGCCTCCCCCTTGCTCCTTTATATACGGGGGCAAGGGGGCACCCCATAGACACAACAATTGATCATTGATCTCTTAGCCGTGTGCGGTGCCCCCCTCCACGATATTACACCTCGATAATATCGTAGCGGTGCTTAGGCGAAGCCCTGCGTCGGTAGAACATCAACATTGTCACCACGCCGTCGTGCTGACGAAACTCTCCCTCAACACTCGGCTGGATCGGAGTTCGAGGGACGTCATCGAGCTGAACGTGTGCTGAACTCGGAGGTGCCGTGCGTTCGGTACTTGATCGGTCGGATCGTGAAGACGTACGACTACATCAACCGCGTTGTGTTAAACGCTTCCGCTATCGGTCTACGAGGGTACGTGGACAACACTCTCCCCTCTCGTTGCTATGCATCACCATGATCTTGCGTGTGCGTAGAATTTTTTTGAAATTACTACGTTCCCCAACAGTGGCATCCGAGCCTGGTTTTATGCGTTGATGTTATGCACGAGTAGAACACAAGTGAGTTGTGGATATAAGTCATACTGCTTACCAGCATGTCATACTTTGGTTCGGCGGTATTGTGAGATGAAGTGGCCCGGACCGACATTACGCGTACGCTTACGCGAGACTGGTTTCACCGTTGCGAGCACTCGTTGCTTAAAGGTGACCGGCGGGTGTCTGTCTCTCTCACTTTAGTTGAACCGAGTATGGCTACGCCCAGTCCTTGCGAAGGTTAAAACAACACCAACTTGACAAACTATCGTTGTGGTTTTGATGCGTAGGTAAGAACGGTTCTTACTAAGCCCAGTAGCAGCCACGTAAAACTTGCAACAACAAAGTAGAGGACGTCTAACTTGTTTTTGCAAGGCATGTTGTGATGTGATATGGTCAAGACATGATGCTAAATTTTATGAGATGATCATGTTTTGTAACCGAGTTATCGGCAACTGGCAGGAGCCATATGGTTGTCGCTTTATTGTATGCAATGCAATCGCCCTGTAATGCTTTACTTTATCACTAAGCGGTAGCAATAGTCGTAGAAGCATAAGATTGGCGAGACGACAACGATGCTACGATGGAGATCAAGGTGTCGCGCCGGTGACGATGGTGATCATGACGGTGCTTCGGAGATGGAGATCACAAGCACAAGATGATGATGGCCATATCATATCACTTATATTGATTGCATGTGATGTTTATCTTTTATGCATCTTATCTTGCTTTGATTGACGGTAGCATTATAAGATGATCTCTCACTAAATTATCAAGTATAAGTGTTCTCCCTGAGTATGCACCGTTGCGAAAGTTCTTCGTGCTGAGACACCACGTGATGATCGGGTGTGATAGGCTCTACGTTCAAATACAACGGGTGCAAAACAGTTGCACACGCGGAATACTCAGGTTAAACTTGACGAGCCTAGCATATAACAGATATGGCCTCGGAACACGGAGACCGAAAGGTCGAGCGTGAATCATATAGTAGATATGATCAACATAGTGATGTTCACCATTGAAACTACTCCATCTCACGTGATGATCGGACATGGTTTAGTTGATATGGATCACGTGATCACTTAGAGGATTAGAGGGATGTCTATCTAAGTGGGAGTTCTTAAGTAATATGATTAATTGAACTTAAATTTATCATGAACTTAGTCCTGATAGTATTTTGCAAATTATGTTGTAGATCAATAGCTCGCGTTGTTGCTTCCCTGTGTTTATTTTTGATATGTTCTAGAGAAAAATTATGTTGAAAGATGTTAGTAGCAAAGATGCGGATTGGATCCGTGATCTGAGGATTATCCTCATTGCTGCACAGAAGAATTATGTCCTTGATGCACCGCTAGGTGACAGACCTATTACAGGAGCAGATGCAGACGTTATGAACGTTTGGCTAGCTCAGTATGATGACTACTTGATAGTTTAGTGCACCATGCTTAACGGCTTAGAATCGGGACTTCAAAGACGTTTTGAACGTCATGGACCATATGAGATGTTCCAGGAGTTGAAGTTAATATTTCAAGAAAATACCCGAGTTGAGAGATATGAAGTCTCCAACAAGTTCTATAGCTAAAAGATGGAGGAGAATAGCTCAAGCAGTGAGCATGTGCTCAGATTGTCTGGGTACTACAATCGCTTGAATCAAGTGGGAGTTCATCTTCCAGATAAAATAGTGATTGACAGAATTCTCTAGTCACCATCACCAAGTTAGTAGAACTTCGTGATGAACTATAGTATGTAAGGGATGACGAAAGTAATTCCCGAGCTCTTCGCGATGCTGAAATCGACGAAGGTAGAAATCAAGAAAGAGCATCAAGTGTTGATGGTTAACAAGACCACTAGTTTCAAGAAAAGGGCAAAGGGATAGAAGGGGAACTTCAAAAAGAACGGCAAGCAAGTTGCTACTCAAGTGAAGAAGCCCAAGTCTGTACCTAAGCCTGAGACTAAGTGCTTCTACTGCAAAGGGACTGGTCACTGGAAGCGGAACTACCCCAACTATTTGGTGGATAAGAAGGATGGCAAAGTGAACAAAGGTATATTGGATATACATGTTATTGATGTGTACTTTACTAGTGTTTATAGCAACCCCTCGGTATTTGATACTGGTTCAGTTGCTAAGAGTAGTAACTCGAAACGAGAGTTGCAGAATAAACAGAGACTAGTAAAAGGCGAGGTGACGATGTGTGTTGGAAGTAGTTCCAAGATTGATATGATCATCATCGCACACTCCCTATACTTTCGGGATTAGTGTTGAAACTAAATAAGTGTTATTTGGTGTTTGCGTTGAGCATGAATATGATTTGATCATGTTTATTGCAATACGGTTATTCATTTAAATTAGAGAATAATTGTTGTTCCGTTTACATGAATAAAACCTTCTATGGTCATACACCCAATAAAATGGTTTGTTGGATCTCAATCGTAGTGATACACATATTCATAATAATGAAGCCAAAAGATGCAAAGTTAATAATGATAGTGCAACTTATTTGTGGCACTGCCGTTTAGGTCATATTGGTGTAAAGCGCATGAAGAAACTCCATACTGATGGGATTTTGGAATCACTTTGATGCTTGCGAACCGTGCCTCATGGGCAAGATGACTAAAACGCCGTTCTCCGGAACTATGGAGAGAGCAACAAATTTGTTGGAAATCATACATATAGATGTATGTGGTCCGATGAATATTGAGGCTCGTAGCAGGTATCATTATTTTCTCACCTTCACAGATGATTTGAGCAGATATGGGTATATCTACTTAATGAAACAGAAGTCCGAAACATTTGAAAAGTTCATATAATTTCAGAGTGAAGTGGAAAATCATCGTGACAAGAAAATAAGATTTCTACGATCTGATCGCGGAGACAAATATTTGAGTTACGAGTTTGGTCTTCAATTAAAACAATGTGGAATAATTTCACAAATTCGTGCCACCTGGAACACCACAGCATAATGGTGTGTCCGAACATCATAACCGTACTTTATTGGATATAGTGCAATCTATGATGTTTCTTACCGATTTACCACTATAGTTTTGGGGTTATGCGTTAGAGACAGCTGCATTCACGAAAAAAGGGCACCATCTAAATCCGTTGAGACGACATCTTATGAACTGTGGTTTGGCAAGAAACCAAAGTTGTCGTTTCTTAAAGTTTGGGGTTGCGACGCTTATGTGAAAAAGTTTCATCCTGATAAGCTCAAACCCAAATCAGAGAAATGTGTCTTCATAGGATACCCAAAGGAGACAGTTGGGTACACCTTCTATCACAGATCCGAAGGCAAGACATTCGTTGCTAAGTATGGATCCTTTCTGGAGAAGGAGTTTCTCTCTAAAGAAGTGAGTGGGAGAAAAGTAGAGCTTGATGAGGTAATTGTACCTGCTCCCTTATTGGAAAGTAGTTCATCACTGAAATCAGTTCCAGTGATGCTTACACCAATTAGTGAGGAAGTTAATGATGATGATCATGAAGCTTCGGATCAATTTACTACCGAACCTCGTAGGTCAACCAGAGTGAGATCTGCACCAAGAGTGGTACGGTAATTCAGTTCTGGAGGTCATGTTACTTGACCATGACGAACCTACGAACTATGAGGAAGCGATGATGAGCCCAGATTCCACAAAATGGCTTGAGGCCATGAAATCTGAGATGAGATCCATGTATGAGAACAAAGTATGGACTTTGATTGACTTGCCCAATGATCGGCGAGCCATTGAGATTAAATGGATCTTCAAGAGGAAGACGGACACTGGCAGTAGTGTTACTATCTACAAAGCTAGAATTGTCGCAAAAGGTTTTCGACAAGTTTAAGGTGTTGACTACAATGAGAGTTTCTCACTCGTATCTATGCTTAAGTCTGTCCGAATCATGTTAGCAATTGCCGCATTTTATGAAATCTGGCAAATGGATAAACAAAAATGCATTCCTTAATGGATTTATTAAAGAAGAGTTGTATATGATGCAACCAGAAGTTTTTTTCTATCCTAAAGGTGCTAACAAAATATGCAAACTCCAGCGATGCATCTATGGACTGGTGCAAGCATCTCGGAGTTGGAATATACGCTTTGATAAGATGATCAAAGCATATAGTTTTATACAGACTTGCGGTGAAGCCTGTATTTACAAGAAAGTGAGTGGGAGCACTACAGCATTTCTGATAAGTATATGTGAATGACATATTGTTGATCGGAAATAATGTAGAATTATTCTGCAAAGCATAAAGGAGTGTTTGAAAGGAGTTTTTGAAAGAAAGACCTCGGTGAAGCTGCTTACATATTGAGCATCAAGATCTATAGAGATAGATCAAGACGCTTGATAAGTTTTTTCAATGAGTACATACCTTAACAAGATTTTGAAGTGGTTCAAAATGGAACAGTCAAAGAAAGAGTTTCTTGCCTGTGTTACAAGGTGTGAAATTGAGTAAGACTCAAAGCCCGACCACGGCAGAAGATAGAAAAAGAATGAAAGTCATTCCCTATGCCTCGGCCATAGGTTCTATAAAGTATGCCATGCTGTGTACCAGATCTATTATATACCCTACACTGATTTTGGCAAGGGAGTACAATAGTGATCTAGGAGTAGATCACTGGACAGCGGTCAAAATTATCCTTACTGGAATAAGGATATGTTTCTCGATTATGGAAATGACAAAAGGTTCGTCGTAAAGGGTTACGTCGATGCAAGTTTTGACACTAATCTAGATGACTCTAAGTCTCGGTCTAGATACATATTGAAAGAGGGAGCAATTAGCTAGAGTAGCTCCGTGCAGAGCATTGTAGACATAGAAATTTGCAAAATACTTACGGATCTGAATGTGACAGACCCGTTGACTAAAATTATCTCACAAGCAAAACATGATCACACCTTAGTACTCTTTGGGTGTTAATCACATAAGCGATGTGAACTAGATTACTGACTCTAGTAAACCCTTTGGGTGTTGGTCACATGACGATGTGAACTATGGGTGTTAATCACATGGTGATGTGAACTATTGATGTTAAATCACATGGCGATGTGAACTAGATTATTGACTCTAGTGCAAGTGGGAGACTGAAGGAAATATGCCCTAGAGGCAATAATAAAGTTATTATTTATTTCCTTATATCATGATAAATGTTTATTATTCATGCTAGAATTGTATTAACTGGAAACTTGATACATGTGTGAAT
Source organism: Triticum aestivum (assembly GCF_018294505.1). Lineage (NCBI taxonomy): Eukaryota > Viridiplantae > Streptophyta > Magnoliopsida > Poales > Poaceae > Triticum > Triticum aestivum. The sequence goes on from NC_057799.1 coordinate 345,106,314, forward strand.
ACATAGACAAACAGAGTGTCACTAGTATGCCTCTACTTGACTAGCTCGTTGATCAAAGATGGTTATGTTTCCTAGCCATAGACATGAGTTGTCATTTGATTAACGGGATCACATCATTAGGAGAATGATGTGATTGACTTGACCCATTCCGTTAGCTTAGCACTCGATCGTTTAGTATGTTGCTATTGCTTTCTTCATGACTTATACATGTTCCTATGACTATGAGATTATGCAACTCCCGTTTACCGGAGGAACACTTTGTGTGCTACCAAACGTCACAACGTAACTGGGTGATTATAAAGGTGCTCTACAGGTGTCTCCAAAGGTACTTGTTGGGTTGGCGTATTTCGAGATTAGGATTTGTCACTCCGATTGTCGGAGAGGTATCTCTGGGCCCACTCAGTAATGCACATCACTATAAGCCTTGCAAGCATTGTAACTAATGAGTTAGTTGCGGGATGATGTATTACGGAACGAGTAAAGAGACTTGCCGGTAACGAGATTGAACTAGGTATCGAGATACCGACGATCGAATCTCGGGCAAGTAACATACCGATGACAAAGGGAACAACGTATGTTGTTATGCGGTCTGACCGATAAAGATCTTCGTAGAATATGTGGGAGCCAATATGAGCATCTAGGTTCCGCTATTGGTTATTGACCGGAGAGGTGTCTCGGTGATGTCTACATAGTTCTCGAACCCGTAGGGTCCGCACGCTTAACATTACGATGACAGTTATATTATGAGTTTATATGTTTTGATGTACCGAAGGAGTTCGGAGTCCCGGATGAGATCAGGGACTTGACGAGGAGTCTCGAAATGGTCGAGACGTAAAGATCGATATATTGGACGACTATATTCAGACATCGGAAAGGTTCCGAGTGATTCGGGTATTTTTCGGAGTACCGGAGAGTTACGGGAATTCGTATTGGGCCTTAATGGGCCATACGGGAAAGGAGAGAAAGGCCCCAAAGGGTGGCCGCACCCCTCCCCATGGACTAGTCCGAATTGGACTAGGGAGGGGGGCGCCCCCTTCCTTCTTTCTCCTTCTCCCTTCCCTTCTCCTATTCCAACAAGGAAAGGAGGAGTCCTACTCCCGGTAGGAGTAGGACTCCCCCCTTGGCGCACCCTCCTCCTTGGCCGGCGGCCTTCCCCTTGCTCCTTTGTATACAGGGGCAAGGGGGCACCCCATAGACACAACAATTGATCATTGATCTCTTAGCCGTGTGCGGTGCCCCCCTCCACCATATTACACCTCGATAATATCGTAGCGGTGCTTAGGCGAAGCCCTGCGTCAGTAGAACATCAACATTGTCACCACGCCGTCATGCTGACGAAACTCTCCCTCAACACTCGGCTGGATCGGAGTTCGAGGGACGTCATCGAGCTGAACGTGTGCTGAACTCGGAGGTGCCGTGCGTTCGGTACTTGATCGGTCGGATCGTGAAGACGTACGACTACATCAACCGCGTTGTGTTAAACGCTTCCGCTATCGGTCTACGAGGGTACGTGGACAACACTCTCCCCTCTCGTTGCTATGCATCACCATGATCTTGCGTGTGCGTAGAATTTTTTTGAAATTACTACGTTCCCCAACAGCTTGCGCTTTGGATAGCTCTTTGTGTGGCGACTGCCACCGTACTTTTGTTCAGTGTCGAGCACTTTGTGTCCATCTACTGTTGAGTGTATTTTGCGCGGCCTTAAGCCTTTGCTTTTGCTTCTTCAGACTCCTCGCGGTGGCAATAAGCCTTCTATGGAGGTTCTCTTGCTCCAAGTGCCTTTCCGGGATGATGTGTGCATCGTCGTCCGGACTGTTCTCCTCTCCGGAGACATGTTGATGAGCTTTACCCTTGGCGCCGCCGTGATCGGACAGCGGCTCCGTACTATGTTCGCCGTCCGCTAGCTCATCCTGCTCTATCGCTGGGTCCATGTGGTCGTCGTTTCCTTTGGAGTCGACCGGGGTATTATTCTTTCTTGCGCTGTTATCGCTGTTTTTGTCGAGGCGGGATTTGGAGCGGCGCCTACGTCGTCGCTTTGGTTGCTTCTCGAGGGGATTATCCTTCGCTGCATCCTTCCGTTCCTCGTCATTGTTTTCTTTGGGTGTATCCACCATGTATATATCGTGTGATGAAGTGGTTGTCCAGCGCCCTATGGGCGGTGGTTCCTGTTCCTCTCCTGCATCGTCGTCCATACCGTCGATGTCTTCGGAGTCGGAATCAAGCATGTCGGTTAAATCATCGACAGTGGCTATTAAGTGGGTGGTGGGTGGCGAACGAATTTCTTCGTCGCCCGCTTCCCACTCGAGCCGGACATAGTTCGGCCGAGGGTCTCCTGACAAGGAGAGAGACCTGAATGAATCTAGCACGTCGCCCAAGGGTGAGTGCTAGAAAATATCCATGGAGGTAAACTCCATGATCGGTGCCCAATCAGATTCGATAGGCACGGACGCAAGCGGTTCAGAGCCCGTGGCCGGGGACGAATCCAAGGGTTCGGCAACACAGGTCTCATAAGAGGTGAAGTTAGTATTCGGCTCTAACGCCGCTGAGTGTGCGACCTCCGTGGCGGGGTCCATCCACCCATCCTCGGACGGCACGATCTGCTCCGGATTGAGGACCGGAGTAGCCATAGGTGTGATCTCCCGAACACCGTCTGACGGCAGAGCTAAGTCATGCTCGTTGTGACTGTGCGGCGCACCGACATGGGCTCGAATCCGTCGAAGATCAAGTCTCCGTGGATGTCGGCAGTATAGTTTAAGTTTCCAAACCTGACCTGACGGCCAGGGGCGTAGCTCTCGATCTGCTCCAGATGGCCAAGCGAGTTGGCCCGCAGTACGAAGCCGCCGAACACGAAGATCTGTCCGGGGATAAAAACCTCACCCTAGATCGCATCGTTGCCGATGATCGAAGGAGCCATCAAGCCTTTATCGTGACGGCGCAGTGGAACTCTCAATGAAAGCACCAATGTCGGTGTCAAAACCGGCGGATCTTGGGTAGGGGGTCCCGAACTGTGCGTCTAAGGCGGATGGTAATAGGAGGTGGGGGACAGAATGTTTACCCAGGTTCGTGCCCTCTCGATGGAGGTAATACCCTACTTCCTGCTTGATTGACCTTGATGATATGAGTATTACAAGAGTTGATCTACCACGAGATCGTAGAGGCTAAACCCTAGAAGCTAGCCTATGATTATGATTGTTGTTGTCCTACGGACTAAACCCTCCGGTTTATATAGACACCGGAGGAGGCTATGGTTACACAGAGTCGGTTACAAGGGAGGAGATCTACATATCCGAATTGCCAAGCTTGCCTTCCACGCAAAGGAGAGTCCCACCCGGACACGGGACGAAGTCTTCAATCTTGTATCTTCATAGTCGAACAGTCCGGCCAAAGTATATAGTCCGGCAGTCCGAGGACCCCCCTAAACCAGGACTCCCTCGGGTGGGGGCGCGCCTACCCCCCCTGGGCGCACCCTCCTGCCTTGTGGCCGCCTCGTTGCTTCCTTGACTTCCACTCCAAGTCTCCTGGATTGCATATGTTCCAAAAAAGATCCTCATGAAAGTTTCGTTCCGTTTGATATTCTTTTTCTGTGAAACACTGAAATAGGCAAAAAAACAACAATTTTCACTGGGCTTCGGTTAATAGGTTAGTCCCAAAAATAATATAAAAAGGTATATTAAAGCCCATTAAACATCCAAAACAGATAATATAATAGCATGGAACAATAAAAAATTATAGATACGTTGGAGACGTATCAGCTAGCGGCAGGGTTGTGGTGGCCGCCGGAGCCGGAGCGGCTGGAGGCGGGTGGGTGGACGCCGGCGTCGGAGTGACGCACGGTGGGAGGGCGGCGGGGAGGGGAGAGGGCGCTCGGGGGGGGGGGGGAGAGAAGCTATTGGTTCTCTAGACCCATACCTTTAGACTTACTGAGGGGAAGTTCATCGGCGTCCATTCGCTCGATGGAAAGCAACATGGCTGATAACGTATTGAAGTGTAATCGAGAGAGATATACATGATTCAAGTGTTGTTCTTTATTGATGAGGAACACATATTTATACAAGGCCAAAAGACACGACTTAGGGTCGCGTCTATTCAGGAGAGATGCGAGGAACCACCGCGTCAGTTGCCAGAATAGCAACTGCACGTGGGGGACTAATAGCAGGGATTAATCTTTAACCAAGTAAATTGATTAAATCCTAACAACATACACGAGTAAAGTCATTATCCTAGGAATGTGTATCTTAAATACTTCGATATGGTAAAAAACGCTCTTATATTATGGGACGGATGGTGTGATTAATAGGCATATCAAAGTTCGTCCCCAATACCCTGTGTGTGGTCCAGAGGACATCAGACATCTAATATGTAGTACATGTCAAAGAGCAAAATAAGTGTGGATCTAATATGTATGTCAGAGAGCAAAACAAGTGTGGGCTTCTTTGGGGCTTGAGGATATGATCAAGAAGGCTTTATGTTCTTTGGGGCTTGAGGATATAATCAAGAAGGCTTTACTTGAGGAGATTCTTCGTAGTCCTCCAAGGAAATCACCAGTGTTTGGTCACATGGGTTTACAAGAAACTATTGCAGTTGGAGCTTGATATATTTGGCGGGAATGTCAGGAAGCAGTTAAAGGGGAGAATGTCAAGCCGGAGCACAACATTGCGTTTGTCATACAATCCATAACAGCAAACCATGCTCGTCACATTACTGAAATTTGGAAAGATTGTGCTTGGCAGAAGCCACCTTTGGGATCTTAATAGCTGAATATCGACGGAGAGGGCACCCCCTGAACCCATGGGCATATGCATCCATTGGTCAAAAAATGCATTTTGAGCACGTTTTAAAATGTCAAAAAAATTCAAAAGAAAATATCATGCATACAGGTTCGCAAATGTGTGTACGCGGCACAAAGTTTTCTGAAAAATGTCTTTTTGTTTTGTCTCCGCAAAAAAGACAAATTTCAGTGCTTCTAAATAGCGTTCTATGACATATTTTTTTGTCTTTTTTGCACAGGTCACAAAAAATGTTATTTTTCCATAAAACTTTATGCACGCACATAGAACATGAAGACGTACCGTGCAACTTTTTTCAGATTTTTTTAGCATTTAGAAATGTGGTTTTCAAAGTGAGTTCATATGTACCCGGGTTCATCCATGCACTTCTCAATATCGACGCCTCTTTCTTTGAGGGTGGTGTTGGTGCAGTGGATGTGGTGCTCAGAAACTGCACAGAAGCTATGGCCGGTACTACATACTGACTTAGTAGATCATATGATCAATGCTCAGTGTGCAGAAACAATGTCGCTTTAAGAGGTCTTCATATGATCTCTTGGGCGTTCGAAAGTTATTGTGGAATCTGACTGCCTAAAATTGGTTGAAGCATGCAATTGCAAGAGCGATGTTTTGGGTCCTAATGCAACTATCTTGGCAGATTGTTTTCAGATAGCTCCTGGGATTGCATCTATTGAGTTCAAGCACCATCCGAGGAAAGTGAATGGCAGGCACATTACCTAGCTAGGTTCTCTTATGATGCTAAATGTAGTTGTGAGTGGATTGATGATCCTTCAGATTTCTAATTATCACATGTAATACATGATGTAACTCTGCCACTAGTTAAATAAAATGCCAACAGGTTTTCTCTTGCTAATAAAAAAGAGAGTTAAAAGCACTGGGAGAAACTTGCATAACCCGTGATGGTTTAGCCCACAAACTTGCAAAGGTGGACTCCGCCACCCACAGAATTGCAGTTCGGGGGCAAAAAAATCACTGCCAATTATGGGTCGACATTTGCGCCACATTGGCGGATACAAGGCCAAGCCGGCCGCTGCCCACTTTTGCAGACCCCCCCTGTGTTTTCTAGATATTCACTTGTACTAATCATTGCATGGCTAAATCCCTAGCCTTGTTTTTCCCCTTTCGTTGTTGTCCCTCTCCCAAATCCCTTGCCCCAAATTTTATCCCACACTGATTGGGGAAATGAGAGTGAGCTCGACGCCGGGTAGGATGTGCATATTACAAATTTAATGCAAAAAAGATGTTCAGTTCTCTTTTGAAGAAGACTATGTAGAAGCTTTTGAAACATAAAATAAAGCTACCTATAATTCAACCCCTAATTGGAACCTACCTTCAGAAATTATGTGCAATGCTAGCGATTATGCAGTAGGGACTATTTTAGGACAAAGAGTATAAAAAACTTAATGTTATTCACTATGCTAGTAAAACATTGTACGGTGCTCAAAGAAATTATTAGTGGTTGTTTTTTCTTGCGACAAATTTAAATCTACATTGTTGATTCTAAAGTCACAGTTCATATTGATCATACTGCTATTAAATATCTTATGAACAAGAAAGATGTTAAACCTAGACTCATTAGGTGGGTTTTATTATCGAAAGAATTTGATTTGCATATTGTTGATAGGAAGAGGGAAGAAAATCCTGTAGCTACTCATTTATCTAGAATGGAAAACATAATCGATGATCCTATTCCTATTAATGATATTTTTCCTATGAGCAATTAGTTGTAGTTACAACTTCTGCTGCTAAACCTTGGTTTGTTGATTATGCTAAATTTATTGTTGGTAAGTACGTACCTTCCAATTTTACTTATGAACAAAAGAGAAAAATCTTCTATGAGTTGATACACTATTTTTGGGATGATCTTCATTTGTATAAAACAGGAGTAGATGTCATTATTAGGCATTGGATACCTGGAAATGAATAGGATGATGTATTGAGAAGGTGTCACTCGAGTGCTTATGAAGGACATCACGTTGGAGACAAAACTGCACACAAGGTACTACAGTCTGATTTTTATTGGTCTACCTTATTTAAAGATGCTCGTCAATTTGTTCTGCCTTTTGATAAGTGTTCGAGGATAGGTAATTTTTGAAGGAATGCCTATGAACTACTCTTTAGTAGTATAACAATTTGATGTCTGGGTATTTTTTTGAAATAAATTAGAAACTTTATTCAATAGAAATAACCAATACATTGTTTATGAGGATCGTTACAATTTCATTTAAGGGTTCCTCAAACCAATCAGAAGTCATAGAAAATCTACCTAATCTAGCAAGCTGATGCGCAACTTTATTTGCTTCTCTATTACAATGTTCGAACCTAGTAATATAAAATCACAAGTATAATGAAAACAATCATCGAAGATTGCCGCCGCCGCACCCACCGACCGTCCTCCATACTTCATGGCATCGATCACCTCTAGGTTGTCTGAGGAGCTAATAATGCGATTACATCTCGACCTTTGCGCCAGCGATAGACCGAATTGAGAGCCAATACTTCAACCATGAAGACATTCACGCAGTAGTCAATCTCCCCCTCCCCCATGATAAATATGCATTTGTCGTCTCTAAGGACTGCCCCCGTTGTGCCCCTAAGCAGGTGATAACCCACAAGTAAATAGGGGATCGGCTATAGCCTTTTCAACAAATAAGAGTGTCGAACCCAACAATGAGCTAAAGGTAGAATTAATATTCTCTCAAGTTGTATCGACCACCGATACAACTCTACGCATACTAAAAGTTCGCTTTACCGAGAAAAAGAAATAAACTAGTTTGCAAGGATAAAAAGATAGATTTGCAAGATAATAAATAGTTAGTTGCTTTTTTAATAAAATAACAATAAAGTAAAGGTTTTTGATGAACAATGAGAAAATAATTGTCCCTAGTCAACTGAATATGACACGATAGTGATAATCATCATACTTATGAGGGAGAGCCTTAAGCTAACATACTTTCTGTACTTGATCACATTTTCTTATGATTGAAACTCTAGCAAGCATCCGCAACTACTAAAGATTCATTAAGTTAAAACCCAACCATAGCATTAAGTTAAAAGTCCCCTTTAATCACATATGCAACAACTCATGAACTCGGGTTCAGGTTTTTGTCGCTTCCGCAGCCCAGTATAAACAAATCATTAACATATTGCAACACCCTACAGCGGGGATCTCACGCACCCGCGCGACACGGAAGGCACCATATGACAACACCATAATAACATACAGCTCGTATCAACCATACCATACCACAATTGACCCACGTGACAAAAATAATCTACCCAAACATCATGCACCGACTAGATCATGCGCCGACTAGCAGTCGAGGGGACAACAAACAAAAACCCCAAAAGAGGCATATACTCCCACCCGGAACCACATGGGCAGAGGGAAGCCAAGTGAACTGAACAAATGATTCACGGGCCGATGTCGTCTGCCACAACACGACACCCATCCGACATGACACATGCAAAAGGGAGCCAAGCGAAACGATCAACTGATCAAGGGGAAGAGTGCATTCAAAGGGCACACAACACACACGCACGAACGCACACACGCGCGCGCACACACACACACACGCACACGCACCGGTCGGCCGTGTTAGATAATGTCTATATGTAGCTTCTATGTATATTGTATTTGTACAATACGTGTACCCTTATATATATGAGATAGCCGGACCCGTATTGGGTGTCGAATAGTTTCCCAAATACTATGTTTTACATGGTATCAGAGCGGTGGGCACGGCAGAGTGTCATCAACAAACCCCTCCAAGTAGCGACTGCGGAGAAGTGGAAAGACCTGAGCACGTCATGACAGATAGTTATCATAGTCGTCACTCAGTCCGTTGAGCACATAGGAGGTGAACTCCTCCGGACCGAGGGCCTTGCCAGTGGAGGCAAGTGTGTCAGCCATACCCGTCACCTTGTTGAAGTACTCGGTGACGGTGAGATCATGAAGCTTCACCTGCCCAAGCGTAGTGCGAATGGCGTGAGCCCGTGCCTGGGACTGCGAAGCAAAGCTGGTATGAAGGGCCGTCCACGTGTCCCGAGACGTAGCAGCAAAGATGACCAGCGACGAGACCCCCTCCGTAAGAGAGGACTGGATGGCAGAGAGAATGGTCTGATCCTGAGCCACCCACGCATGATGTCCCGGATGGTATGGCGGTCAGCAGAGTGCCATCAAAAAACCCCTCCAGGTAGCAACTGCGGAGAAGTGGCAAGACCTGAGGACGCCATGACAAAAGTTATCCGTCGTCAGCTTCACCGGGATGAGATGCGCAAAATAGAACGGTGCATTAGATACACCATGATCCGAAGGTGACGGCGGCGCATAACAGCCCGGGGGTGAAGGACCACTCGGTACCATGGACGAAGGCACCAGTTCTGTTGATGGCCCACCGTAGGGCGCTCCGTACGAAGCGGGTGCTCCATAAGGGGACACAGCCACTGAGGTTGGTGGGTAGGCGTAGGACGAATGCAACACAGATGGAGCCGGCCACGGACTGACTGGGACGATACCGTAGGAGTTAGCCACCGGCGGGTGCTGCGGTGGCGGGACGCCGTGAGGTTGCTGGGCCGGGTGCGGGACGCCTCCCTGTTGCTGGGCCGGGTGCAGGACGCCGGGATGCTGGGTGCCATGGGGCGTAGCCCCCCACTAGTGCACAGCCGCATGGAGTCCTGAAGGTGGTGCGACGCCGTGCGGCGCTGGGAGACCCGAAGATGGAGCAGTGCCAGCGGGTGGTGGAGCAGCCTCGCGGGAGCCCTGCAGCGGCTGGGCAGCAGAGCCCGCATGCGGCGGGAAGGCAACGCCCGCCAACGGCTGAAAGTCAGCTTCCTAGGAGGCAACAACCAGGAAAACAAGGGCCTTGAGGCCAAAAACGGACTGACCTGTCTGTCCTGAACAGCGGCGGTGTGGCCGGCGGCCGGAACGGTGGCCGGGGTGACGGGGATCGCGGCTGGGGCGGTCGGCACCAAGGCCATGATGCGATCGAGGCGGAGAGCGGAAGTGTACGTAACCCTAGTCGGATACCATGTTGATGCAGTTTGTGATGCCTGTCAGCAAGGCAAGAGTCATCAACTTCCTTTTTCTGAGTCGAGTCGTGCAGTCAATAAACCGCTTGAACTTGTGTTTTCGGATGTATGGGCCATGCCCAAACCTCCATTAGTGGTCATAATTACTATGCCAGTTTCATTGATGCTTACAGTCGGTTCACTTGGCTTTATCTTCTTAAACGCAAGTCTGATGTGTTTAATGTTTTCTTGCAATTCCAAGCGCATGTTGAGCATTTGCTCAGTCATAAAATCATTCATGTGCAATCTGATTGGGGGGGGGGTTGAGTATCACAACCTTAATAGATTCTTTAAAAAGCTTGGAATTACACATCGTTTGTCTTGTGCTCATACACATCAGCAAAACGGTGTAGCTGAGCGTAAGCATCGTCATATAGTTGAGACTGGTCTTGCTTTGCTTGCCCATGCCTCCGTCCCTTTCCGGTTTTGGAGTGATGCGTTTTCCACTACATGCTTTCTCATTAATAGACTCCCTACACGACTCCGTCAGATGAAAACACCACTTGAGCTCTTGCTGAATGAAGTTCCTGATTATACGTTTCTCAAGGTTTTTGGGTGCGCGTGTTGGCCTCATCTTCATCCATATAACCAATGCAAGTTGGAGTTTTGGTCTAAACAGTGCATGTTTCTTGGTTATAGTTCTCTTCATAAAGGGTACAAGTGTCTTCATGTTCCCTCTAACCGCGTCTATATCTCACGTGATGTGGTGTTTGATGAGAATGTCTTTCCTTTTTCTGCACTTCCGGTCACCTCCACCACTCCCACCGCACCTGAGAAATCTTCTTTACCTTTGCCTGGTCAATTTGTTGATGCTGCATATACCCCCTTGTTGCTACCTAACCATGGTGCAGGTACTGGGCGCGGAGCACGCCTCGAGCTTCTGGATGAGCAGTTGCCCGCGTCCCCTCGGATGTCTGCCGAGCCCGCTCGCGACGTCCCTCCGCCACCTGGCTTGCCGACGGGGCTGGCCGAGCCTAGCACTACAGGGCTTCCCGACGCGCCAGCTGAGCCGGTGTCCTCGCCCGAGCTAGCATCCTCGCTCGAGCCGGAGTCCTCTTCTGAGCCGGCGTCCCCTCTCGCGTCAGCCGAACGGGCGCCCACTCCTTCCACGCCTGGCCAGTCGCCTGGTATGACTGGTTCTGCGTCTGGGGAGCAGTCTGCGTCGTCATCTTCATCGACTCCGTCTCCGCCGCCACCTTCCCCGCCTACCGCTGTGCTGCGTCCTCGTACGCGCAGTCAGAGTGGATTGCGGCGTGTATGGCATAGACAGATGCTGACCCCACTACTGAGCCTTGGCATTTTCAGGCGGCTCTCCGGATTCCTCATTGGCGTAGTGCCATGGAGCAGGAGTTTCAGGCACTACAGAGGAATGATACTTGGCGCTTGGTTCCTCCTATGTCTGGTGTCAACGTCATTGACTCCAAGTGGGTGTTTATGGTAAAGAAGCATGCTGATGGCTCTATTGAGCGATACAAGGCATGGTTGGTGGCCAAAGGGTTTAAACAACGGTATGGTCTTGATTATGAGGATACCTTCAGTCCAGTTGTGAAACCTACCACCATTCGTCTACTTCTGTCCTTGGCTGTTGCCAAAGGGTGGTCTCTGCGTCAGCTTGATGTTCAGAATGCTTTTCTCCATGGGGTCTTGGAGGAAGAGGTTTACATGCGGCAACCTCTAGGTTTTGTTGATCCTTCTCGTCCACATCATTTGTGTCGTCTTGTTAAGGCACTTTATGGACTTAAGCAGGCTCCTCGTGCATGGCATGCCCGACTTGGCTCGGTTCTTCGCCGTCTTGGATTTGCTCCGTCCACTGCTGACACATCTCTGTTCATATTCCACCGTCCTGAAGTTACTATGTACCTGATGGTTTATGTTGATGACATTATTCTTATCAGCTCCTCAGTGACTGCTACTGATCGTCTGCTGTATGCTCTGAGTGGTCATTTTGCTGTCAAGGATCTGGGTGCTCTCCATTACTTCCTTGGTCTGGAGGTTTCACGGTCTTCTGCTGGCTTGACTCTCACTCAGCATAATTATTCCTTGGACTTGCTGCGACGTGCAGGTATGCTGCAATGCAAGCATGCTACCACCCCTATGTCTGCGACTGATCGGTTATCAGCATTGGATGGTGCCTTGCTTCCTTCAGATGATGCTACAGAGTATCGCCGTATCGTTGGTGGCTTGCTGTACTTGACTATCACACGGCCAGACATCTCGTATGCGGTAAACCGTGTGTGCCAACATCTTCATGCTCCTCGGACTTCACACTGGTCAGCCGTGAAGCGCATACTGCGTTATCTCTCTCATACTGTCTCCTATGGTTTGCATCTTCGGTCTACCTCCTCGAGTGCTCTCTCGGCGTTCTCTGATGCTGATGGGCTGGGAGCTTGGATGATCGGCGATCAATGGGGGGCTATGCTGTCTTCTTTGGTCACAACTTGATCGCCTGGAGTGCGCGCAAGCAGGCCACAGTCTCTCGGAGTAGCACTGAAGCGGAGTATAAGGCGGTTGCCAATGCCACGGCTGAGCTTATTTGGGTACAGTCTCTTTTGAGAGAGTTGGGAGTCTCTCAATAGCAGCCACCGGTTCTTTGGTGCGATAATATTAGTGCGACGTATCTTTCATCGAATCCAGTTTTCCATGCTCGTACCAAGCACATCGAAGTTGACTATCATTTTGTGAGGGAACGTGTTGCACAGAAGCTTCTTCATATCAAGTTCATCTCCTCCAAAGATCAACTTGCTGACATCTTCACGAAGCCACTTCCACAACCTCAGTTTGAAGGTTGTAGGCGCAATCTTAACTTGCTTTGTACTTCAGGTCACAGTTAAGATTGAGGGAGGGTGTTAGATAATGTCTATATATAGCTTCTATGTATATTGTATTTGTACACTACGTGTACCATTATATATATGACATAGCCGGACCCATATTGGGTGTCGAGCAGTTTCCCAAATACTACGTTTTACAGGCCGGATCTCGATGTCCAAAAGCCAGGAAGACATTACATAACATATGCCGTCCGGCCAGGGGCCGTAACAGTAAGAGGCCGCGTAGCCAAAGCCCATCCACATCCGAAGGAGACCAACAGGTGAAAGCACCCCACAGGGACCAAAACACGTCAACCCGCCAGTACGACATGAGGCCGGGTAGATAAAGCCCCTCCGCATCCGAACAAAGGCCAACGGGTGAAAGTGTCCCCACAACGCCCCCCATTAGACCCCACCACCCGTAGAAGGAAATACGGACACCCTCACCGAGCGGCCGACATGCCCACCGGGCTCAACAGTCGCATGCGGACCAAACAACGCGCACACAAGGCTTGGGGAATGACCCCGACAGACAAGGAGGCCCGGGCACGCCCTCGACCCACACATCATGGAACGATCAAATGACGGGGAAAGCGGCATACAAGCATCGGCGTGAGGTGCACGGGGCAGATCGGACGATGCAGAGCGCGCCAACATCTTTTATAGGAGTATATTTTAGAAAAGGAGTACTATATAATGTTCATAATAAATAATGTATCTGTATATTTTATTGTTACTCGGCAGCAAAGGATTCAGATAGTTATTTTTAACATGTGAAGTTTTGTCTAGAAGCAAAGCAACAAAACATGTCACATAGTATTATCAATTGAAATTGCAAAGTAAGATGGGCATTTTGGCCGAGGCACAGTAAAGGTCGGGCAAATCATCAGTTCGCAGATGACATCTCGTACTGGTAGGTATAGCTAGCTGAATCCCTTGGCCGCGAATAGACAGCACCAACCTCCATTCCAAGCCCCAACGCGAATTGATATTACCAACCTCCACTCCAAGCTCCACCGCCGGGAGGAAGAACCCTAGCCGCCCTTCAAGGCCCCTGTTCCCCACGCCGCCTCTGGACGGACCTGCGTATGCTTCGCAAACCTTTATCCTCTATTTAGATTCCAATTTGCTTGACACCATCGCATCCTTAGCTGTTGTGGTGCGATTTGGGGGGCGGTGCTTGCACGAGAGGGCCTTTTTCAGAGTGGCAGGACCCTTTTATTTTGTCCGTTTGACTTTGATTTGAAGTTCATCACAAAAGTATGTTTCTTTATTTTTAAATGTTCTTCTTCTTCCTTTTCTTGTACTGCGATTTGGACGTATTGTTAATATACAAAAACACTGGCTCATTGCACCGAAATTGTGAAATGCAGTACCGGGGAGTAGGGTCGAAATAGTGCTGGTGACTCAGTGAAACTAATTGGTACATGTTTTCAAGTATTAGTGTATTACAACGGGAGAGACAGAGAGTAGGATCATCCTATGAATTAGGCAACGATTTCAAATACAACAGGAGAAGCAGACACTTGGATCTGTTCAAAAGTATTTTGCGTTAACTTTTGAGTGGTCCTACCAATTATTCAACTAGTGTCTACCATTTAGATCCACGGTGGACCAATTGGACAATCAAAACATGGATACTGATTCTCTGGTTCAGTGATGAGATTACGTATTCTACTACATTAGTTAATTTAGAGTAAATTCTGTTTCTGCTTATCCAAACTTGCACCTCTGTAGCACTTAGGTGGGTAAAATGTTGAAACCTCATTGCCTCATTGGTTGTCTGCTGAAATTGTATAAGTAAAATAGCTTAATATACTGATGCAATAACTAGAAACTTGTCATATAGCCTGCAAGCTACTCGGCTGACCTGAACCAGGATGTTGCAGCTATATTTCATTCCCATGCCCTACGGTTACTAATGCCATATGCCGCCTCAGTTTTTTATTACCCAGCATTTTATGAAGGCATATTTTGTGCACAGGAGTGAAGGCACATAGAGCAATCTGGACCATCAATGCTTGCTTTGAGATTCGTGTGTGACAAAATAAGAATTTTAATAATAGCCCGCATGCTCATGCACTTGGAAATACATAGCTTTTTTTATGCAAACTCAGCATAATATAATTTATGTGCAGTGCCTTCCCTTGCAGTCTAGGCTCTAGTGCATGTCAGCAGCAGAAACTATTAATATCATACCAGAACAACCGCGCGATGCATGGTGCTCCCTGGTTCATTTAATTTATCCTGGATCTAGTTAGACATCATAGCTTTGCTTTTTTTGGTTTCATTCTACCAAGGGCTAAGACTTATGGTATCAAACTCCATCTGCTGAAACCAACACGGGCGGTGTCAATGCATGTTCTGTAGTCCAATTTTCCAAATTTTACTTATACTTATTCATAAAGCAAAACATCAGAACAAATTGTTTTTTGGTGCATCAAAACAGGTTCACCCATCCAATCTTCGGCTAGTAACAAAGAGGGATTTTATAAGCTTTATTATGTTGTTATAAAAAAGATTGAGTTTTTGCCTGTAAATGTATCTATCATCTAGTAGGCCGGGTTATACGTGCATATTTTTGTTTCTTCAGTTGATTGAATTTCTTATGTATTTTTCTTGCAGGAATAAAACTGTGAATGTTCGCTTACACCTGATGCCCTCCTACGCACATAATGAGGTGTAACTATTTTTCTACTCTTGAGACTGAAGGTAGGATCATGGTGCTAATTCAGGTTTCACTTTATAGTTCTTGCGTGCATAAATGAGATTCTCATTTTCTTGCTTCCATTGTGCACACAATCAGTTTCTCTGTAGAAATGTAAAGCTGGAAAAAAAACCCAGCCTCTGTCCAGTGCACTATTTGCACATCTTGTCAAAGCTGCCTATGTAGTTTTTCCTTCAAAAGGCAACAAAAAATGTTGGAGATTCGAAGCTTGAGCTAAATAGATGAACTTTCTGAATTTGGTAACACGTACACCTTTTTGGTTTAAAAAGGTTATCAAACGGTGCTTTTACTCTATTGGCACTGGTACAAATTATGAATGACTTTGTCTTTGCTGCATACCATGCCTGCAGGTTTATAACCACTATTTGAGTGGACTTTTAGTCTGGAGTAGGGTGTAGCTGCACTTGTTTGTATCCTGAGACAGCAAGTTTGCAGATAGAACCTTGAACTAGCTCCTCTGTCACCTGTATCAACTCGAGTGTCCTTGGAGAAGCTCCTGCAAGCAACATTACCAATTTGCTTGGATCCTTTCTCATGGGAAATATTGTCAACACTGTTAGAAGATTAGTGAATGTGATTTCTGAGGGCTTATCTAGTACAGTATCACCTAAAGAGAACTGTTCTACAGACGCTGTGGTTGCTAAGGGTTTGGAACGTGGTCCAGCCAGGGATACACATAAGAGCAAAGAGTTGAGACCGCACAGTGTTCCTTCTGGAAATAATTTGTTTCACTGCGATGCTTATGAGAAATTGATCAACGGTGAGCTTAATTTAGGTTGTAGAAGCAGTCCTGAAGCTTCAGAGGACTATAAAATGATACCAAATGCAGATAGAGCAGTGTCTGGTCCTTTGGATGTGAGAGGTTGTGAAAGTACCCCTAAAGCTTTGTTAAGGAGACAAGCCGAGCAGAAAATAACTAATGAGAAAGCATCAATTCAGGCGATGGTGCCAACTGGAACTTCAGCCTCTCCAGATGTGAAACATCCTAAAACGGTGAGTTCCGGACTCTGCATCTCAAAAAATGAAATAATATTTCTCCACTCTCAGCCTTAAAATGATTGTTCAGCAAATCTCTCTCTCTCTCTCTCTCTCTCTCTCTCTCTCTCTCTCTCTCTCTCTCTCTCTCTCTCGTCCTTATGAAGACTGGTAGAAGCAACAAACAGACAATAAGTATACGTTTTACTTGCTTGTTCAATCATCCAGAGCATATAGATGACTTTAATCTGATGTTACATTTATATAGAGCTACCACACACTTTAAGCTAGATCAATGCAATCTTGAATAAGCTAATCTCTGGATGCCCTAGTGTAGCACATCCCTACACGTTTTCTTGGTGATAACCATTTGCTTAAGGTAATTTTGAATGTTTTGGACAACTTATAGTGTATAAGTAACTTAAATCCAATCTTAATCTCGGGGAATACAATTGGTTAGACTGATTGCTCAGTTCCTTATAAAAGCCGGCGCCTTACTGGGTGAATGCAGTAGGGCTCTGCACCAACTTTGTCACCATAAATCATGCTGCTGTCATTTTGAAATTAATTTTTTGAAGATACATTAAAGAAACTGATCAAGTTGTGCAAATGCTGCAACATCTAAAACTCTAGTATTTTGCCTGCAGTCAGGTTGTATGTGTATTGTGACTCCATTGATGTCTCACTATGTTTTATCTTGCTTGTATATGTAATTTTTATGATTGAACCTAACCCGACATTTAATTAGTGAATTGTTCATTCAAAATATCAGGTGCTATCTCCGCTTACCCGCAGTCGCAGTAAGGCTATGGCTGTTTCCACACCTGAACATCTCAAACTGAGAAACGCCAGATCAGGTGAAGCATTTGGTTTTTGAACTTGTTTCTGTAAACCATTTATCCATAATCCATATTTACCCAAGAAAGAGAAAACTCATTTTCAGGTCAACTAGTAGTTCCACGGTTGGATTCAGGAAGCCAAAAAATTATCTATGACGTGGTTAGTAACAACATAACTGGTCATTCTTGTCACTGTTACCGGACAGCTTTGTCCATGACTGGCAGATGTGTGGTTGCTAAAAATAGGTCATGGTTTATTCTTGTTTTCTAATATACAGGAAAAGTCTAATGTGAACAAACGGGTGCATACTAGACTTTCCCTCTATAAGAACCTTAATCTTGTCATGTGGTGGTTATTATTTGGATTCCGCAATGGACCATCATTCAATCCGCTTGGGGGGGGGGGGGGGGGGGGGATCTCACTATTTTGTGAATAGCTCCTCTGTTTTTCACTCATTCCGGACTACCGATGAAGTTCATGTGTTTATTGAAATGAACATTGCCTTCAATAGTGGCTATATCATTTGGTTCTTGAATGTGACGCTGTGTTGAAATTATTGCTTCTTAGCTGCAACATATGACAACTGTGCTATGTTGCGAAACAAAATCAATTCCTGTAGGTTTTTGGAACTCCAAATTCAACTTTAGCACTGCATCACAGTAGCTTAACATACCCTAAAAAACAGTGCCATAACAAGGCAAATAAATAAATAAATTCAGCCTTATTAGTGAAGTGTGCATACTGAAGTGAGCTATTTACCAGGCAGAAGTACCTATCACCCCATTGGTGGAGCAAAGTTCTGCAGGTAAAGCGTTGCCGAGTACACCATCACAAATGATCAAAACTCCAATTCCATATGTAAGTATAGGAAATGTGCCTAGTTCTTGTGGTAGTAATTGATTCTGAGTGTTGCCTGTATATTTATATGTTTTATCAGCATACTAGAATATGGATCCCCAATCAATCACGCTGCTGTCAGTTCAAAAATAATGGCTTGAAAATAAATAAATTATACTCAATGAACCAAGCAATTTCTGCAAAGGCTACACTATCTGAAACTTTGCTGACTTTGAAATCAGAATACTACCTGCAGTCAAGCTGTGTGTATATTATGAATCAATTTATGTTTGAACGTATTAGTTTTTGCTTGTATTGGAAATGCTATGATGATTTCTAACATCTCATTGATTTATTCATTAAAAGGGACGATCTCCACTTCCTCGTAATAAGGATAAGGTGTTATCTGTTGCCACGCCCGAAACTCCCAAACTGAGAAGCTCTAGATCAGGTTTGGTTTCTGAATGTCTATTTGTACAAATCATTTATCTATTTTGATACAGGAATGGGACATTCTTTTCAGGTCGACTGATAGTTCCACGTTTGGATCCAGGAACACAAAATATTATCTATGACGCGGTTAGTAACTGCATAACCATGTCCATAGATGTTTGTTTTGGTTTTATGCATCTGCTATGAGTTATAAGTTTTGCAGTCAACTCAGAAATTTATGTATCTTGTGTGGATAAGAGCTAGTTATGTGAAGTTAAATTACCAAGTATCACAATGTCACAAGCCATTTGGTGTTTTTATTTGTCGGCACTCCAGATCTAGTTGTCGTTGCAGCTTATTACCAGTTCAACCCACTTCGATGTCCCAATGATACTTTGAAATGTTGTAATGGTATGACATTGACATGCTAATAGACTATTTTTAGAGGGAATATGCTAATAGCCTCTAGTAGAACCTTCTACATATCCTGTGGTAGTTAAAATTTGGTAATTTTGTTGAGCAACGGGCCATTTAGTTTACAGACTTTGATTTGCTTCACCGTGTTACCAGGCAGCATCTGATTCGCGGTACCGATTCGGTTAAGTGAGTTAACTGGGAGTGTTGATTTGGCGATCTCTATTTAAGTGATCTAATCTGGCCCTCGGCGTGGAATCGTACAACAGTGGATGAATGGGCCATAGAGACTCGCCAGAGAGGAAAACTACAGCGGCACGCGGCTCGGGAGTCCTTGATGTCGTCAACCGAGCGGTCAACAACGACGATGCGCTCGTGGACGAGGTATGGAATGGGATGGCGAGGTCGAGGCTCGTCTTAGAGAACTTGGGAGGTCCTCTGGTGCCGGGGAAGAGTGACTGGAGTTCGCCGGAGCGGAGGTGGAGCTCGGGCTTTGTGGTTTGCGTGCTCCATGCTCCAAGACATCCTGGAGAGAAACCAAGGTATCAAACGTGTGTGCATGGGTGAGGTAGAGGGAAAGGAGGAAATAGGAGAGAGGCGGGGCTCAGGCTTCGTCGTATGTGGAGAAACCAAGGTGTCAAAGCGTGTGCACGGGTGAGGTAGAGAGAAAGGAGGAAATAGAAGGGCAAGGGCTGCTATGACGTCGAGGCAAGCTTCGTCGGATGTCGAGACAAGCTTCTTCTGATGCCGTGGCAGAGCTCAAAGTCTGGCGAGCGGTTCTAGGAGAAATAAGGCGGAGCTTCGTCGTGGTTTGATGGGAAAGACGAGGCCAGGAATGGGGCGTGCCCGAGTGCGCCTTTTATTCCAGGGGAGGTCGTTTCGGTGTGAGGCGGTGGAGCTCGGTGGTGGACATTAATGGCGTGGTCAATCCGCGGCCATTAATGCGCCTTTAAGGCGTACTACCTCCGTTCGGGTTTATTGACCCCCTTCGTGTTTTGTGCCAAATTTTGACCATATATTTAACTAATAAAATGTTAATGCATGTCACTAAAAACTATATCGTTGGATTCGTGTTTGAACATAGTTTCTGATAATATTATTTTTGTTATGTATAATTTATATTTTATTCATTAAAATCATAGTCAAATTATGACCCTAAATACGAGGGGGACTAATAAACCAGGACAGAGGTAGTAGTATGGAGGGGAGAGGTTGCGGCAGTGCACGGGTGCTTCTGGAGGGTTCTTCAGGCCTGAGAGAGGAAGGGAAATGGCAGCCATCGTGGTGTCGCCGCTGTCGGCCGACGTTGGCTGGGGTTGAAGATGACACGGCAGGGCCCGCTCTTCAGTGAGAGAGGGGTGTTAACTGGGCTGGGCCTCGATTGGGATGCACACAACGCAGGAAATAGAGATAGGAATGGGCCGACCAGATTTGGCCCAGTAGGCTAGAGTTTCTGTTTCTGGTTATTTCTTTTCTAGTTCTATTTGCAGAAATGACTTTGATACTTAAAATATCAAGCCATTTCCTTAAAAAAATGCACATCGGCAAAATCATTTAAGGGTATTATAAATTCCTAAAAATAGTTTTAGGGTTTTATAAATACCCAAAATGATTTAAACTTCAAACTTGGTAGGGTCCATTGGGAGATGTCATTTTATCTCCTCTCTTATTTGGTTAGGATCAACATCCAACTAAAATCCAAATACTATATTGGAAAGTCATATTATTCCCACTTATTGAAATATGGTTTGAAAATATCCAAATGAAAATATTAAATCCTTTTAAGTTTAAATAACTCCTTCGAGCCAAAAATTATATTTGTTGGATAGTTATATCAATCCAACTTGTTTGACATGGCTTGAAAAGTTTAAATAAATACTCAAAAAAATTAATTCCTTCTAAATTTCAAACAACTCAATCAATAATATTATTTAATTACTTTATTAACATTTCAATTTTTTTGGATGTTACATATATTGAAAGCCTTGAGACACAACTATTGGCAAGCCGATGTTTGGCTCGTACCTCGTGCTGTTGAGGAAGCTGTGCTAAACCTTGCACGAGGCATTCTATGTTCCTCACAAGCTAATCCAACATCATGTTTTTCTCATACTGCCCCATTTTCCAGTGTGTGGACAAAGCCTAAGGACAGTCTTGGCACCTTGAAGTCTTAATTTTCTGCCAGTATACTTGCACTGATGAGCCCATGATCTTTCGCAGGATGGTTCTATCTGCGGCGTAACCAACTCAGAGCTGCAACGGCTTCAAGGTCCATCCTGATTTATCGTGTATACAGGCTTCTCGGTTTTCAAGCCCAAGCTGAACCCATGCAAAATGCCTCGGGATTCAGAGATAACTATTGCTTTTCCGTGTTCCTTCTGCTGGCAGGGTGCAATTCGGAACCACCTGCTAAGAGGAGGTCTCGGTGTTCATCCCCCGACCATGGCAGGTCCTTGATATGGTTCAAGGGTTTGTGGTAAACTATGGAGATTATTTTACCCTTCCACAAGAACCATGAAGCAAAACTTCTGCCTTAACATGTGACTGGTTCAGATGGAGGGACTCGCCATCAAAGTTCTCGCGCTGAGCATTCCCCTGTTGCAATTATTTGTTGAATGGAAGAATGTGGGAAGTAACTTTGAAGAACTTCAATAATCTTGGAAGAATGTGGGAAGTAACTTTGAAGAACTTGAATGGAAGTAATCTTTCATGTTGTTTTTACTATTACTATAGTAACTACTCCCTCCATTCACTATTATAAGTATTTTTTTATTCGGATGTATATAGACGCATTTTAGTATGTTTGTTCACTCATTTCAGTTCATATGTAGTCCATATCGAAATATGCAAAACATCTTATATTTGTGAATGGAGGGAGTAGATGATATCCCACACCTTGCTGCAGGACTTGATAGAAATATATAATCAATGAGATTTGCTTACATGTAACATGGATATTTGGATTAATTATATTTGAATTGTGACTGAAAATACGTATGATTTATTGTATAGTTGTAAATATTTTCTAATATAAGCACCATAATAAAATGCATGGTTGCATGGTGAATGGGTCTTTTTTCTGTGCATAAGTATGTTGAGATGACAATTTACGTGTTGAGAGAAACATCTACTATGTTATTAACTTAATACGGGAGAAGAACATCATTTTGCATATGTTCCAACCTCCAAGCTAGCCCTGTTGAAATATGCCCTAGAGGCAATAATAAAGTGGTTATTATTATATTTCCTTAATAATGATAAAGATTTATTATTCATGTTATAATTGTATTGGTCGGAAACTTAAATACATGTGTGAATACATAAACAAATACCAAAGTAAGCCTCTACTAGACTAGTTCGTTCATCAAAAGATGGTTAAGGTTTCCTGACCATAGACATGAGTTGTCGTTTGATAACGGGATCACATTATTAAGAGAATGATGTAATGGACAAGACCCGTCCGTTAGCATAGCATATGATCGTTCAGTTTTTGCTATTGCTTTCTTAATGTCAAATATATGTTCCTTCGACCATGAGATCATGCAACTGCCGGACTCCGGAGGAATGCCTTGTGTGTATCAAATGTCACTTCGTAACTGGGTGATCATAAATGTGCTCTACAGGTATCTCCGAAGGTGTCTGTTGAGTTGGCATGGATCGAGATTGGGATCTGTCATTCCGTATGACGGAAAGGTAACTCTGGGCCCTCTCGGTAATACAACATCACACGAAGCTTGCAAGCAAAGTGACTAAGGAGTTAGTTATAAGATGATATATTACGGAACGAGTAAAGAGACTTACCGGTAACGAGATTAAACTAGGTATGGAGATACCGACGATCGAATCTCGGGCAAGTAACATACCGACGGACAAAGGGAACTATGTATGTTCTCATAAAGGTTCGATCGATAAAGATCTTCATAGAATATGTAGGAACCAATATGGGCATCCAGGTCCCGCTATTGGTTATTGACCGGAGAAGCGTCTCGGTCATGCCTACATCATTCTCGAACCCGTAGGATCCGCACGCTTAACGTTCGTTGACGATATAGTATTATATGAGTTATGTATGTTGGTGACCGAATGTTGTTCGGACTCCCGGATGAGATCACAGACATGACGAGGAGCTCCGAAGGTAAAGATTGATATATAGGATGATATGGTTGGGCCAAGTGGTAAGGCCCACGGGGCTTTAGGTCGATGCAAAAGGAATTTTTGCGGAGGTCAGGGACCAGACACCAGGGACCCTGGCGTCTGGTGCTGGAATCCGAGAAGGGCTCTTCCTTGCGTTTCAAACCGACTTTGGGGAGGATCTTTCTCCAAGTAACGACCCCTGGGCCCAACATATAAATAGAGGAGCAGGGCTAGCCCCTAGAACACACCACGATTCACCAAGCCGTGTGCCGGCGCCCCCTCTCCTTCTAGTTCATCCTCTGCTATAAATCCGTTGTGCTTGGTGAAGCCCTGCGAAAATAGTTTCACCACCACCGTCACACGCCGTCGTGCTGCAGTCACTCATCTACTACTTTACCCCCCTTACTGGATCAAGAAGGCGAGGACGTCATCTAGCTGAAAGTGTGCTGAACGCGGAGGTGCCGTACGTTCGGTGCTTGATCGGAACGGATCGTGAAGTTGTACGATTACATAAACCGCATTGATAAACGCTTCTGATAACCCACAAGTATAGGGGGTCGCAACAGTTTTCGAGGGTAGAGTATTCAACCCAAATTTATAGATTCGACATAAGGGGAGCCAAAGAATATTTGAAGGTATTAGCAGCTGAGTTGTCAATTCAACCACACCTGGAGATTAATTATCTGCAGCAAAGTGATCAGTAGCAAAGTAGTTTGATAGTTTTGATAGTAGTGACAGCAGAAATAGTAACAGTAACAGTGATAGGAGTAATTTTGTAGCAAGTGTAACAGTGATGATAGCAGTAGTAACTTAGCAAGGACAATATGGAAAAGTTCGTAGGCATTGGATCGGTGACTTGTTGGATGATATTCATCATGTGACAGTTATAACCTAGGGAGATTCGACACTAGCTCCAGTTCATCGATATAATATAGGCATGTGTTCAGCAAATAGTCATACGTGCTTTATTAAAAGAACTTGCATGACATCTTTTGTCCTACCCTCCCGTGGTAGCGGGGTCCATATTGAAAAGTAAGGAATATTAAGGCCTCCTTTTAATAGAGAACCGAAACAAAGCATTAACACATAGTGAATATATGAACTCCTCAAACTACGGTCATCACCGGGAGTGGGCCTGGTTGTTGTCACTCCGGGGTTGCCGGATCATAACACGTAGTAGGTGACTATAACTTGTAAGATCGGATCTAAAACATGGATATAATGATGATAACATAAATGGTTCAGATCTGAGTTCATGGCACCCGGGCCCGAAGTGACAAGCATTAAGCATGGCAAAGTCATAGCAATATCAATCTAAGAACATAGTGGATACTAGGGATCAAACCCTAACAAAACTAACTCGATTACATGATGAATCTCATCCAACTCCTCACCGACCAGCAAGCCTACGAAGGAATTACTCACTCCCGGTGGGGAGCATCATGGAATTGGCAATGGAGAAGGGTTGGTGCTGACGAAGAATGAAGACCCCCCTCTCCGGAGCCCCAAACGGACTCTAGATCTACCCTACCGAGGAAGAACAGGGCTTGGCGGCGGCTCCGTCTCGTGGATCATGGGAATTCTTTCTCCCTGATTTTTTCTCCGAAAATAGGATTTTATAGCGTTGGTTTCAGGGTCTGCGGGGCCACCAGGTGGGGACACCCCACCTGGGCGCGCCAGGAGAGGGGGGCGCACCCTGGTGGGTTGTGCCCACCCAGGTGCCCCTCTCTGGCAGGTCTTGGCTCCAGAAATTCTCTTTTATTGTATAAAAATTCCTCACAAAGTTTCGTTCCATTCCGAGAACTTTTATTTCTGCACAAAAACAACAAAACAGCGTCAGTCCGGGGTTAGTTTCATTCAAATCATGCAAATTAGAGTCCAAAACAAGAGAAAAAGCGTTAGGAAAAGTAGATACGTTGGAGACGTATCAGCTTCCGCTTAGCGATCTACAACGGTATGTAGATGCTCTCCCCCTCTCGTAGCTATGCATCTCCATGGATAGATCTTGGGTGTGAGTAGAATTGTTTTTGTTTTCCATGCAACGTTTGCCAACAGTGGCATCATGAGCCAGGTCTATATGTAGATGATATGCACGAGTAGAACACAAAGGAGTTGTGGGCGGTGATGTTCATATTACTTACCACCTATGTCTTATTTTGATTCGACGGTATTGTGGGATGAAGCGGCTTGGACCAACCTTACATGTCCACGTACATGAGACCGGTTCCACCAACTAACATGCAACTTGTTTTGCATAAAGGTGGCTGGCGGGTGTCTGTTTCTTCCACTTTAGTTAAATATAATTTGACTACGGCGGTCCTTGTAGAAGGTTAAATAGCAACTTGATAATCACTGTTGTGGTTTTCTGTAGGTAAGAACGGTTCTTGCTAGTTGCCTGTAGCAGCCACGTAAAACTTGCAACAACAAAGTAGAGGACGTCTAACTTGTTTTTGCAGGGTACGTTGTTATGTGATATGGTCAAGACGTGATATGATATATGTTGATGTATGAGATGATCATGTTTTGTAATAAGTTCACGACTTGCATGTCGATGAGTACGACAACAGGCAGGAGCCTTAGGGTTGTCTTTACTTATTCTATGACCTGTGTGTCAATCACTAAGCGCCATGTATTTTCTTTACTTTATCACTATGCATTAGCAATAGTTGTAGAAGCAATAGTTGACGAGACGACCCCGACACAACGATGGAGATCAAAGTGTCCCGCAGGTGACGATGAAGATCATGCCATTGCTTTGGAGATGGAGATTAAAAGCACAAGATAATGATGGCCATATCATGTCACATATTTTGATTGCATGTGATGTTTATCCTTTATGCATCTTATTTAGCTTAGAACGACGGTAGCATTATAAGATGATTCCTTCACTTAATTTCAAGATAAAAGTGTTCTCCCTGAGTATGCACCGTTGCTAAAGTTTGTCGTTTCGAAGCACCTCGTGATGATTGGGTGTGATAGACTCTACGTTCACATACAACGGGTGTAAGCCAGTTTTGCACATGCAGAATACTTGGGTTAAACTTGACGAGCCTAGCATGTACATACATGCACTGGTACAGCGAGGTGCTATACAAACGGTTTTTAACCCCTTTCCGCGACGGCATTTTGAACTGTCGCCGAGTGAGTGTGTGCAATAGGGGGGGTCCTTCCTACACGACCCAAAAACTGTCGGGGATAGGCCCTCCGGTCACAGACGCTAGGCAAAATGAGGTCGTGTGCGACGAGCGAGCGATAAAATACGGTTATACGTATAATTGTGTTAAAAAATACAATTATACAGGCCCAGTCGTTTTCGGTCGTACATCCGACACAGCCAGTCCCAGATAAACGTTTCCATACGTATGTACATTCCACACAGTCAATCCAAGGAATACGTTTTCGTTCGTATGTACATCCCACATAGTCAATCCAAGAAGTATGTTTCCGTTCCTATGTACATCCCATACAGTCAATCCAAGGAAAACATTTCCGTTCGTATGTACATCACACACATTTTTCCTCATTAAATCGTTTGTGATAGCATTGCTATTGCAGACGATATTAACAATTTTACCGTTTGCGTTATTGAATGCATCACATACGGCACGTAGAAGAAACTGTGTGGCATAGGCTGTCTATCACACACACTTTTATGTGGTAAACGTTTGTGCATGATGGCATAACGCAAACAATTTTCAAGAGAAAGTCGCGTGTGATTGTTCATTGACCCAACACATTTTCTTGCTAGAAACTGTGTGCGTTGTTTGATGTCATCGCCCACGGTGTTTTCTCAATAACTGTTTGCAATAGAAAAAAACCCAATTAGCATGCAAATTGGCCTATTATTAGTAATTCATTTATTAATCAAATTGACATTTCATATTAAGCACATAATATATTTCATTTTCGTATTACGGAACCAGGATTTCATAATTGAAATACACTAGAGTACATTTAGCTTCAGCATGCAGTTACACCATATAGGCATATAGCTAGCTACCCCATTACACAACTGCATTAGCATCAAGTTTCACATGCAACATCTATAACCTTTGGAAATTAGCATCAGAGACGGTAGATAGACAGATGAATCTCATCTGGAAAACTGCTGAAGCGGAAGGCGAATACTGAGCCTTCATTGATGTTGAAGCTCCTTGCAACTCTAGGCCAGTGCCTGTGGATGATTGACCGTCCATCGTTCGTCCTCTCGAGGAAGACTTCAATATTGTACCGTAAGTGTTGTATGAATACCTTCCTCGCCTCCTGACCATATAGGTGGTTTGAGAGGTAATCATCAGTGAACTGCTTTGGAAAAGCCTGAAAACAAAGACATGAATAAAAAAGACAAGCACTACTGCAGGATACTACTAACGCGACACTACGATCAGAGACCCTTTGCCGAAACTATGTGCGATGCAATAGTTGCAAACGGTGGTGTAAAAAACCCATCAAAAAAGGTGCAAAACGTTTGTGATGGCGGAGCCATCAAACACGGTTCAGATTTTAGTTGCGTGTGCGATGCAGGGCACACGATTAATCCATTCCAACTGTTTGCGATGAGGCAGAACAACAGAAATGGGCAACCATATCAATGTGTGTGCGATGCAGGACACACGGTTAATCCATTCGAACTATTTGCGATGAGGTAGAACAACAGAAATGGACATCCATATCAATGTGTGTGTGATATACGACATATGGTTCACTCGGATGAACTGTTGTCAATTAGGGAACACAACAGAAATGGTTCAACTTAACAAGATGTGTGTGATATGCGGCATACAATTCACATGGATGAACTGTTTGCGATGAGCCAAAAAACACAAACGAGTCGTGTAAACAAGATGTGTGTGATACGTGGCAAACAACCGACTCCGATGAACTGTTTGCGATGAGAAATTACAACACAGACGGTCAATATAGTTACTTCATGTGCGATTCTGTGTGTACAAAAAACTTTGAAAAATGCAAACTAGTTGCTTGCGGTGGCTAGGAGTATCGCACACGATGCGTCTGTGAGTACTCGTGTGCGATGATTAGTATGTTACACATACGTTTCCTTATGTTAACATGTGTGTGAATTTGCAATATGGACAGTTAATATGCAAATGCCTTCTGGACATCGGGCAAACGCTGAACTCAATGAACTGTGTACGATACTAATACTTTCCATGAAAATTTATGAACTTGGGTAACAACATTTGAGTAACATATATATAGTGGTTACACTATTCGACAAAAGGAGGATCTTCATAACACGGTTTTGACAACCATATGGTCCATATCTACATACTTAACATAGTAACAACTATCACATTTTAAGAGGCTAAGGACCAACAACCATATGGTCCATATCTACATACTTAACATATATAGTAACAGCTAGCACATTTTAAGAGGCTGAGGGCCAACAACCACAACTATCCACTAGAAGCAGCTTGATCACGGCGACTCGGCATCTCGTCAATGAAAAGGAAGAACCCTCCTGTGCCTTGGTAGAGCATGAGTAGAACAGTGTCTCCAATTTTCCAATATGGATGCATTGCCATGAGAAGCGAGAACTTGTTAATTTGAATGGTTCCATTTCTGCAGGAAATGCAGTACCTTGCAATCACTTTGGCGTTATTAGCAGGCACAAGTGTAATTCGACCACGCCGGGAAATCGGTCCAGGAACTGCTACAGGGGCAATTTCTGTTGACATGCAGAATAAAAAACAATTGTAACATATCTTTGAAGATATATATAGTTTATGAGCATCAACATTAAAATAAGAATTTTTACTAGCGTTTTGTGCACACAATTGGTCTTGTTCAGTGTGTGCACCATAGGTCTAATTAATCCCATCCAAAATCCAGCGTTCATACGCTGTTCTATCTCTGTCAGATTATCAACAAAGTTTATGACATGCTTCAAGTCCTTCCAGTGAAATTTGGTACGCTTAGTAACATTCAGATCGTTCACTATGCATCCAACATATCCTGCTTAAAATGTGGAAAGGTATTATTTATTCAAAACATGGCAGAAGAATATATAATGCGCATAAATTGGTAAATAAAATTTGTTACTACCTAGGAACGGAGTCAGAATATGATATCACAATTGGTTGCTTAAATAGTAACATGACAACATGGAGAAAGTTGAAAGGACACTAACCTCGATCAGTGATCGGCTGATGAAGTTGGGGAAGTAAACATCCATGTTTATTAGACCAGGCTGTGATGCACGCACTAGAATTTTATTGCCAGCTTTCAGTTCATAACACTTAGACATTTTTCTCCAAAGGTCCGCATTAAAATAGGAGTGACCATCTTTATCAGGTTTTATGCTAACCGTCATTGTAAATCCATGCAGCGTTGTTAATATGACATCCTGGGAGTCATCAGCAAAGTAAAGCCCAAAATTTCCTTCTACTCCTGTTCTTGCAAAGCAAGAGATCTACTGCTTGAAATGAAAATTAAGATCGTAAATTAGATATATTGAAATAACAGAGCAAGATGCAAATATGGGAGTAACTGATAGAACAGATCAATATATAGATTAAAGCAAAGTACACAAATATAGAATTAAAAATATATAATGTAACAAAGATTTGATGCAAATATATAGATAATGTAGCAACAAACCGTATATGTTCACAAATTTAGGCCATGCCGACCGTGGTAGGTTGAGATTGAACATACCGAACGCTCCCTGAAGTCATCCGGAATGGTGATATAGAACTTCGTTTCCGACTGGCCACGACCATAGTTGCCCGATTTGTGCTCGCACTGTGGACACATGAATGAACACCCACGAATCAGCTAGAACAAAAATGATTGCACGGCGATTTCCGCCGGTTGATTAATAGCGACGGACGGACTGCGATAAGAGATGAGTGAATATTTTGCTAATTAAGTTGATTACCTTCTCCATGAGAAAAATCCCCAGCCCAATCCCGCAGAAAACCCCAATCGACTCGAGTCTAGAATGTCGGTGCAGATAGGCGGCGGAAAGCGGTAGGGGCGAAATCCCGTGCCGTTTGGAGCGCGACCTACGCCGCCGCCAACAGTCGTCGAGGTTAGGGTGCAGAGTTGCGGAGGGTCCGCGGCAAGTGAGTGGGGACGAAGTGGGCGAGGGTTTTCTTTTTTCCTTTTTCATGTGTGAGTGAACACACACAGTTCGCAGAGGCTACAGAGATGAATCGTGTGCGATAGTAAATCACCGATATTGAATGGGAATCCAAATTTCCTTTGTCCTTCATCCATCAGTTTTTTCTACAATGAACATAAACCCTGCTAATCACCGTGTTCAAATTTGACACTTTTCCGGGTTCATT
Source organism: Triticum aestivum (assembly GCF_018294505.1). Lineage (NCBI taxonomy): Eukaryota > Viridiplantae > Streptophyta > Magnoliopsida > Poales > Poaceae > Triticum > Triticum aestivum. The sequence continues at coordinate 345,136,657 of NC_057799.1, forward strand.
TACAATATTTAGGGGATTATGTGCATTTTGTAGGCATTAATGCACAGAATTCAAATTCAAACAATTGGTGCTTGAAAGGGTGCACAAGAACGGTCTGGAAAAACCATACTCATGGTATTTAGTAATTTCTCAAGCCTTTTACAAGGAATGGGCAAATATTTCAATGGAATGCGTGGCAATAGTCAACCACAAACGCGTCATTTACTGGGTTATCAACTATAGAACAATGAAATATGTGCTTGAAAAACATGACGCCTGGCATGGTGCCATGGTATGGCCTCACCGTGCCCTGGTTAAAAGCTGAGAAGGTTTGATTTATGCCATCATGCACGCCCTTCATAAATCGAACCATCACCGAGGAAGTTCAATGCTTTCGAGAGCGAAATCACCAAGATTGAAGGGGAATCCAAATTTCCATCCTAGTTTGTGATTCATTTTTTTCCAATGATCAACATACCGCCTCAAAAGCAACGTGTTCAAATTTGACATTTTTCCGAACTCATTTATCATATTTAGGGGGTTATGTGCATTTTCTAGGCATTAATTATGCACATACTTAAAATTCGAACAATCGGTGCATGAAAAGGTGCACAAGAACGGTTTGGAAAACCATGCTCGTGCTATTTAGTACATTCTCATGCCTATTCAAGGAATGGGCAGATATTTCAAGGAAATGTGTGGCAATAGTCAACCAGAAACGCGTCGTTTACTGGGTTAAAAACTATACAAAAATGAAATACATTCCTGGAAAACATGATGCCTGGTGTGGTGCCATGGTATGGCCTCACCGTGCCCTGGTAAAAATGTCGTCATGCACGCCTTTCATAAAACGAACCATCACCGAGGAAGTTTCATGGTTTCGAGGGGGAAATCACCAAGATTGAAGGGGGATCCAAATTTCCTTTGTCCTTTGTCCACGAGTTTTTTTCTATGATGAACATACAACCTGCAAATCACCGTGTTCAAATTTGGCACTTTTCCAGGTTCATTTGCCATATTTAGGGGATTATGTGCATTTCCTAGCCATTAATGCACATAATTCAAGTTCAAACAATCGGTGCATGAAAGGGTCCACAAGAACGGCCTGGAAAACCATGCTCGTGCCATTTAGTAAATTCTCATGCCTTTTACAAGGAAGGGACAAATATTTCAATGAAATGTGTGGCAATAGTCAACCACAAATATTTGTTTGTTGGGTTTTCAACTATAGAAAAAATGAAATAAATGCTTAAAAAACATGACGCCTGGCATGGTGCCATGGTATGACCTCACCATGCCCTGGTAAAAATTTGAGAAGGTTTGGCTTATGTCGTCATGCACGCCCTTCATAAATCGAACCATCACCGAGGAAGTTCCATGCTTTCGAGAGGGAAATCCCCAAGATTGAAGGGGAATCCAAATTTCCGTCCTAGTTTGTCATTCAGTTTTTTTCCAATGATCAACATACCATCTCAAATGCAACATGTTCAAATTTGACATTTTTCCGGGCTCATTTACCATTTTTGGGGGATTATGTGCATTTTCTAGGCATTAATGGACATAATTCAAATTCGAACAATCGGTGCATGAAAAGGTGCACAAGAACGGTATGGAAAACCATGCTCGTGTTATTTAGTACATTCTCATGCCTTTTACAAGGAATGGGCAGATATTTCAAGGAAATGTGTGGCAATAGTCAACCACAAATGCGTCATTTACTGGGTTATCAACTATACCAAAAATGAAACACATGGTTGGAAAACATGACGCCTGGCGTGGTGCCATGGTATGGCCTCCCCATGCCCTGGTAAAAATTGGAGAATGTTTTCCTTATGTCGTGATGCACGCCTTTCATAAATCGAACCATCACCGAGGAAGTTTCATGGTTTCGAGGGGGAAATCACCAAGATTGAAGGGGGATCCAAATTTCCCTTGTCCTTTGTCCACGAGTTTTTTTCTACGATGAACATACAACCTGCAAATCACCGTGTTCAAATTTGGCACTTTGCCGGGTTTATTTGCCATATTTAGGGATTATGTGCATTTCCTAGGCATTAATGCACATAATTCAAGTTCAAACAATCGGTGCTGGGAAGGGTGCACAAGAACGGCTTGGAAAACCATGCTCGTGCCATTTAGTAAATTTTCATGCCTTTTACAAGGAAGGGACGAATATTTCGATGAAATGTGTGGCAATAGTCAACCACAAACGTTTGTTTATTGGGTTTTCAACTATAGAAAAAATGAAATAAATGCTTGAAAAACATGACGCCTGGCATGGTGTGCCATGGTATGACCTCACCATGCACTGATAAAAATTAGAGAAGGTTTGGCTTATGTCGTCATGCACGGCCTTCATAAATCAAACCATCACCAAAGAAGTTCCGCGCTTTTGAGAGGGAAATCACCAAGATTGAAGGGGAATCCAAATTTTCTTCGTTCTTTGCCCTGGAGTTTTTTTCTATGACGAACATACACCCTGCAATCACCGTGTTCGAATTTGGCATTTTTTCGGGCTCATTTACCATATTTAGGGGATTATGTGCATTTTCTAGGCATTTAGCGCATATAAATCCAATCCAGCTACAGGTGCACGGGTGTGATGTGAGGGACGTGGATTGCCGTTCGATCGCGGCGCATCCTATGGTGCACACGCGCGATCCGCGTGGCTGGGGTTCCGGCCAATCATAACGCAACACACACTAGGCTCGGCGCACTCTGTTTCCGGAAGCGACGGAGATGAACCGTGTGCGATAATGAACGAGCAAAATTGTAAGGGAAGCCAAATTTCTGTTGTCGTTTATCGTTGAGCTCTTGAATACCACCGCACTGTACGGCTGCTCGGCCCCTCCGTCCCAGAGCTCTCTTCAGGCGTCGTCCATGGCACCGCGGTGCACAGTAACTGGTAAGGAAGCGATGGCGTCACACCGAGCCGCGTTCCTCGCTGCCCGCGACCACACACATGGTAAGGAAGCGATGGCATCTCGCCGCGCCAAGTTCATCTCCGTCGGCGGCCAGACAGTTACATGGGCGGACTTTGAGGCTGCCATGGCCGAATGGGTGGTGGATCAGGAGGTGGCCAAAGCCGAAAAGAAGCAGCAGAAAAGGCAGAAAGGAGTCAAGAAAAGAGAGTCCCACCGCCGCAAGGAAAAAGAGGCCGCACGCCATGGTGAGGAGAGCTTTGCGGAGATCGAAGCACGGTGGGCTGTGATACGTCTCTAACGTATCTATAATTTTTGATTGCTCCATGCTATATTATCTTCTGTTTTGGACATTATTGGGCTTTATTATTCACTTTTATATTATTTTTGGGACTAACCTATTAACCGGAGGCCCAGCCTAGAATTGCTATTTTTTGCCTATTTCAGAGTTTCGCAGAAAAAGAATATCAAACGGAGTCCAAACGGAATGAAACCTTCGGGAACGTGATTTTTGGAACGAACATGATCCAGGAGACTTGGACCCTAAGTCAAGGAAGCTTCAAGGAAGCCACGAGGTAGGGGCGCGCGCCTCTCATGGGCCCCACGTTGCTCCACCGACGTACTCCTTCCTCCTATATATACCTACGTACCCCCAAACGATCAGATACGGAGCCAAAAACCTAATTCCACTGCCGCAACCTTCTGTACCCACGAGATCCCATCTTGGGGCCTGTTCCGGAGCTCCGCCGGAGGGGGCATCGATCATGGAGGGCTTCTACATCAACACCATAGCCTCTCCGATGAAGTGTGAGTAGTTTACCTCAGACCTTCGGGTCCATAGTTATTAGCTAGATGGCTTCTTCTCTCTTTTTGGATCTCAATACAATGTTCTCCCCCTCTCTCGTGGAGATCTATTCGATGTAATCTTCTTTTGCCGTGTGTTTGTTGAGACCGATGAATTGTGGGTTTATGATCAAGTTTATCTATGAACAATATTTGAATCTTCTGAATTATTTTATGTATGATTGGTTATCTTTGCAAGTCTCTTCGAATTATCAGTTTGGTTTGGCCTACTAGATTGATCTTTCTTGCAATGAGAGAAGTGCTTAGCTTTGGGTTCAATCTTGCGGTGTCCTTTCCTAGTGGCAGTAGGGGCAGCAAGGCACATATTGTATTGTTGCCATCGAGGATAACAAGATGGTTTTTTTTATCATATTGCATGAATTTATCCCTCTACATCATGTCATCTTGCTTAAGGCGTTACTCTGTTCTTATGAACTTAATACTCTAGATGCATGCTGGATAGCGGTCGATGTGTGGAGTAATAGTAGTAGATGCAGGTAGGAGTCGGTCTACTTGTCTCAGACGTAATGCCTATATACATGATCATACCTAGATATTCTCATAACTATGCTCAATTCTGTCAATTGCTCAACAGTAATTTGTTCACCCACCGTAAAATACTTATGCTCTTGAGAGAAGCCACTAGTGAAACCTATGGCCCCGGGTCTTATCTTCATCATATTAATCTTCCAACACTTAGTTATTTCCTTTGATTTTTATTTTGCTTTTATTTTACTTTACATCTTTATCATAAAAATACCAAAAATATTATCCTATCATATCTACCAGATCTCACTCTCGTAAGTGACCGTGTAGGGATTGACAACCCCTTATCGCGTTGGTTGTGAGGATTTATTTGTTTTGTGTAGGTGCGAGGGACTCACGCGTAGCCTCCTACTGGATTGATACCTTGATTCTAAAAAACTAAGGGAAATACTTACACTACTTTGCTGCATCACCCTTTCCTCTTCAAGGGAAAACCAACGCAGTGCTCAAGAGGTAGCAAGAAGGATTTCTGGCGCCGTTGCCGGGGAGGTCTACGCAAAAGTCAACATACCAAGTACCCATCACAAACCCTTATCTCCCGCATTACATTATTTGCCAGTTGCCTCTCGTTTTCCTCTCCCACTTCACCCTTGCCGTTTTATTCGCTCTCTCTTTTTCGTTAGCCTCTTTTTCGCTTGCTTTTTGTTTGCTCGTGTGTTGGATTGCCTGTTTGTCACGATGGCTCTACCTAGATTTGGTGATCTTCACCTTAAAAGATTAGAAGAGATCAAAAGCAACGTCAGGTGTTTTATGGTTTTGCAATTTGAGCATAATAATTTCTTCAGAGACGAGCTTAAGGAACAAAAAAGCTTTATGAGTTATACGAATAAAGAGCTCGATGATATGTCTAAAGAATTTGATGGTTTGAGATCCCAAATTGCTCGTCTTGAGAAGTTGATAGCTGAAATATCGGATAAGCAGGCTACCTTAGTTAATAAGATGGCCGCTAAACCGGATTTCTATGAAAATAAAGATGAAGATCTAAAAGTTATTGATGTGTCCCCTATTAAATCTTTGTTTTGCAATATGAATCTTGATAATGATGGGACTGAATATGATCCACCTTTACCTAGAAGGCGTTCCAAAAATTCGGAGTTTTTAGATCTTGATGCTAAAATTGATAAAAGTGGGATTGAAGAAATCAAAACCCTAGATGATTAATAAACCCACTATTTTGGATTTCAAGGAATTTAATTATGATAATTGCTCTTTGATAGATTGTATTTCCTTGTTGCAATCCGTGCTAAATTCTCCTCATGCTTATAGTCAAAATAAAGCTTTTACCAAACATATCGTTGATGCCTTGATGCAATCTTATGAAGAAAAGCTTGAGTTGGAAGTTTCTATCCCTAGAAAACTTTATGATGAGTGGGAACCTACTATTAAAATTAAAATTAAAGATCATGAATGCTATGCTTTGTGTGATTTGGGTGCTAGTGTTTCCACGATTCCAAAACTTTGTGTGATTTGCTAGGTTTCCGTGATTTTGATGATTGCTCTCTAAACTTGCACCTTGCGGATTCCACTATTAAGAAACCTATGGGAAGAATTAATGATGTTCTTATTGTTGCAAATAGGAACTATGTGCCCGTAGATTTTATTGTTCTTGATATAGATTGCAATCCTTCATGTCCTATTATTCTTGGTAGACCTTTCCTTAGAACGATTGGTGCAATTATTGATATGAAGGAAGGGAATATTAGATTCCAATTTCCATTAAAGAAAGGCATGGAACACTTCCCTAGGAAGAAAATAAAACTACCTTATGAATCTATTATGAGAGCCACTTATGGATTGCCTACCAAAGATGGCAATACCTAGATCTATTCTTGCTTTTATGCCTAGCTAGGGGCGTTAAACGATAGCGCTTGTTGGGAGGCAACCCAATTTTATTTTTAGTTTTTTTGCTTTTCGCTTCTGTTTAGGAATAAATATTTGTTCTAGCCTCTGGTTAGATGTGTTTTTATGTTTTAATTAGTGTTTGTGCCAAGTTAAACCTATAGGATCTTCTTGGATGATAGTTATTTGATCTTGCAGAAATTTCCAGAAACTTTCTGTTCACGAAAATAATTGTTAAAAATCACCAGAACGTGATAAAATATTGATTCCAATTGCTGCTGATCAATAAACAAATTGTCTAGGTCTTCCTATTTTGGCTGATTTTTGGAGTTCCAGAAGTTTGCGTTAGTTACAGATTACTACAGACTGTTCTGTTTTTGACAGATTCTGTTTTTCGTGTGTTGTTTGCTTATTTTGATGAATCTATGGCTAGTAAAATAGTTTATAAACCATAGAGAAGTTGGAATACAGTAGGTTTAACACCAATATAAATAAATAATGAGTTCATTACAGTACCTTGAAGTGGTCTTTTGTTTTCTTTCGCTAACGGAGCTCACGAGATTTTCTGTTAAGTTTTGTGTTGTGAAGTTTTCAAGTTTTGGGTGAAAAATTTGATGGATTATGGAACAAGGAGTGGCAAGAGCCTAAGCTTGGGGATGCCCATGGAACCCCCAAGATAATCTAAGGACACCAAAAAGCCAAAGCTTGGGGATGCCCCGGAAGGCATCCCCTCTTTCGTCTACTTCCATCGGTAACTTTACTTGGAGCTATATTTTTATTCACCACATGATATGTGTTTTGCTTGGAGCGTCTTGTATGATTTGAGTCTTTGCTTTTTAGTTTACCACAATCATCCTTGCCGTACACACCTTTTGAGAGAGACACACATGATTCGGAAATTATTAGAATACTCTTTGTGCTTCACTTATATCTTTTGAGTTATATAGTTTTGCTCTAGTACTTCACTTGTATCTTTTAGAGCACGGTGGTGGATTTGTTTTATAGAAACTATTGATCTCTCATGCTTCACTTAGATTATTTTGAGAGTCTTAAATAGCATGGTAATTTGCTTAAATAATCCTAATATGCTAGGTATTCAAGAATAGTAAAAACTTTCTTATGAGTGTTTTGAATACTAAGAGAAGTTTGATGCTTGATGATAGTTTTGAGACATGGAGGTAGTGATATTAAAGTTGTGCTAGTTGAGTAGTTGTGAATTGAGAAATACTTGAGTTGAAGTTTGCAAGTCCCGTAGCATGCACGTATGGTAAACGTTATGTAACAAATTTGAAACATGAGGTGTTCTTTGATTGTCCTCCTTATGAGTGGCGGTCGGGGACGAGCGATGGTCTTTTCCTACCAATCTATCCCCCTAGGAGCATGCGCGTAGTGCTTGGTTTTTGATGACTTGTAGATTTTTGCAATAAGTATGTGAGTTCTTTATGACTAATGTTGAGTCCATGGATTATACGCACTCTCACCTTTCCATCATTGCTAGCCTCTTCGGTACCGTGCATTGCCCTTTCTCACATTGAGAGTTGGTGCAAACTTCGCCGGTGCATCCAAACCCCGTGATATGATACGCTCTTTCACACATAAACCTCCTTATATCTTCCTCAAAACAGCCACCATACCTACCTATTATGACATTTCCATAGCCATTCCGAGATATATTGCCATGCAACTTTCCACCATTCCGTTTATCATGACACGTTCATCATTGTCATATTGCTTAGCATGATCATGTAGTTGACATAGTATTCGTGGCAAAGCCACCGTTCATAATTCTTTCATACATGTCACTCTTGGTTCATTGCATATCCCGGTACACCGCCGGAGGCATTCATATAGAGTCATACTTTGTTCTAGTATCGAGTTGTAATCATTGAGTTGTAAATAAATAGAAGTGTGATGATCATCATTTAATAGAGCATTGTCCCCAAAAAAAGAGAAAGGCCGAATGGAAAAAAAGGCCCCCCAAAAAAAGAGAAATAAAAAGGGACAATGCTACTATCCTTTTTTTCCACACTTGTGCTTCAAAGTAGCACCATAATCTTCATGATAGAGAGTCTCTTGTTTTGTCACTTTCATATACTAGTGGGAATTTTTCATTATAGAACTTGGCTTGTATATTCCAACAATGGGCCTCCTCAAGTGCCCTAGGTCTTCGTGAGCAAGCAAGTTGGATGCACACCCACTTAGTTTCTTTTGTTGAGCTTTCATACATTTATAGCTCTAATGCATCCGTTGCATGGCAATCCCTACTCCTTGCATTAACATCAATCGATGGGCATCTCCATAGCTCATTGATTAGCCTCATTGATGTGAGACTTTCTCCTTTTTTGTCTTCTCCACATAACCCCCATCATTATACTCTATTCCACCCATAGTGCTATATCCATGGCTCACGCTCATGTATTGCGTGAAGGTTTATAAAGTTTGAGATTACTAAAGTATGAAACAATTGCTTGGCTTGTCATCGGGGTTGTGCATGATGAGAGCATTCTTGTGTGACGAAAATGGAGCATGACTAAACTATATGATTTTGTAGGGATGAACTTTCTTTGGCCATGTTATTTTGAGAAGACATAATTGCTTAGTTAGTATGCTTGAAGTATTATTATTTCTATGTCAATATTAAACTTTTGTCTTGAATCTTTTGGATCTGAATATTCATACCACAATTAAGAAGAATTACATTTAAATTATGCCTAGCATTTCGCATAAAAAATTCTGTTTGTATCATTTACCTACTCGAGGACGAGCATGAATTAAGCTTGGGGATGCTTGATACGTCTCCAACGTATCTATAATTTTTGATTGCTCCATGCTATATTATCTTCTGTTTTGGACATTATTGGGCTTTATTATTCACTTTTATATTATTTTTGGGGCTAACCTATTAACCGGAGGCCCAGCCCAGAATTGCTGTTTTTTTGCCTATTTCAGAGTTTCGCAGAAAAATAATATCAAACGGAGTCCAAACGGAATGAAACCTTCGGGAACGTGATTTTTGGAACGAACATGATCCAGGAGAATTGGACCCTAAGTCAAGGAAGCTTCGAGGAAGCCACGAGGTAGGGGGGCGCGCCTACCCCCCCAGGCGCGCCCTCCACCCTCATGGGCCCCATGTTGCTCCACCGACGTACTCCTTCCTCCTATATATACCTACGTACCCCAAACGATCAGATACGGAGCCAAAAACCTAATTCCACCGCCGCAACCTTCTGTACCCACGAGATCCCATCTTGGGGCCTGTCCGGAGCTCCGCCGGAGGGGGCATCGATCACGGAGGGCTTCTACATCAACACCATAGCCTCTCCGATGAAGTGTGAGTAGTTTACCTCAGACCTTCGGGTCCATAGTTATTAGCTAGATGGCTTCTTCTCTCTTTTTGGATCTCAATACAATGTTCTCCCCCTCTCTCATGGAGATCTATTCGATGTAATCTTCTTTTGCGGTGTGTTTGTTGAGACCGATGAATTGTGGGTTTATGATCAGGTTTATCTATGAACAATATTTGAATCTTCTGAATTCTTTTATGTATGATTGGTTATCTTTGCAAGTCTCTTCGAATTATCAGTTTGGTTTGGCCTACTAGATTGATCTTTCTTGCAATGGGAGAAGTGCTTAGCTTTGGGTTCAATCTTGCGGTGTCCTTTCCCAGTGACAGTAGGGGCAGCAAGGCACGTATTGTATTGTTGCCATCGAGGATAACAAGATGGTTTTTTTATCATATTGCATGAATTTATCCCTCTACATCATGTCATCTTGCTTAAGGCGTTACTCTGTTCTTATGAACTTAATACTCTAGATGCATGCTGGATAGCGGTCGATGTGTGGAGTAATAGTAGTAGATGCAGGCAGGAGTCGGTCTACTTGTCTCGGACGTGATGCCTATATACGTGATCATACCTAGATATTCTCATAACTATGCTCAATTCTGTCAATTGCTCAACAGTAATTTGTTCACCCACCGTAAAATACTTATGCTCTTGAGAGAAGCCACTAGTGAAACCTATGGCCCCCGGGTCTATCTTCATCATATTAATCTTCCAACACTTAGTTATTTCCTTTGCTTTTTATTTTGCTTTTATTTTACTTTGCATCTTTATCATAAAAATACCAAAAATATTATCCTATCATATCTATTAGATCTCACTCTCGTAAGTGACCGTGTAGGGATTGACAACCCCTTATCGCGTTGGTTGCGAGGATTTATTTGTTTTGTGTAGGTGCGAGGGACTCACGCGTAGCCTCCTACTGGATTGATACCTTGGTTCTCAAAAACTGAGGGAAATACTTACGCTACTTTGCTGCATCACCCTTTCCTCTTCAAGGGAAAACCAACGCAGTGCTCAAGAGGTAGCAGGCTGCCGCCTACAAGGCCGGGAAGGAGAACGCCGGCGTCTGGCCAGCATGCCCCGATGGCAGCATGTGAGAAGTAGTTTAAGTTTGTAGTATTAGAGCAAATTACTAGTAGTACTTTAAGTTTGTAGTATTAACGTACAATGTCGGTAAGAGCATCCATTGAGGGCTTTGAGCGTTGTTTAGCATGGGTGCCCGTGCGTTTGTTGGCATTAATTATTAGAAGATCACAAAACACATGGTTTTTATGCCGTACCCGTCTGTGTTTTTTGCGTTCATGACCCATAAGTCAGTTACCTGTGTGATGTTTCCTAATAAACCAGGCGTACCATTGACCGAAAAAATCAAGTACACGTGTACATTTTTTTGGAGACGGGATCTGCCAACTTTCTTTTTTCTCGCACACGAGTATTTTACGCGCTTCGTGTGTGTTGTGTGTTTCCCTCGCCCGAGTTTCAAGTTTCGCAGTGAAATTTTCATTAGGCGCGCGATTTCAGAATTTATTCCTCCAACCACATCCCCCCCTCGCGCCTCCCCCTACCGGCATCTCAAACCGGCGCCGCCGCAACCACAGCTTCAACCACATCTACGTTCTGCTCGGATCCAGTCAGGTAACCCACCGATCTCTATCATGGCCCCAGCCTGATTGCTTAAATGGCGCATGCGAAACATCCTCATGCCTCCAAATCCCCACTGCTAGGAGCTGATGGTGGTCCATGGCGCTATGGCCGCTGTGTGTGTTGACCCGGAGGAACACCTCGCCTCTGCCGCCGCTGCCGACATGGTGTAGGCTCTGGCCCAGATGAAGTCCCCTAGCGACTACCCCCCCAGGACTTAACAGGTAAGATCTGACCAGCTAAATCTTACCAATACCACTTGCAACGACTATGATTTTTAGGGTTGATATATTAAGCATGTTTGTGCCTTGTTTATTTGTAACATCCCAAATTTTCAATTTGGTATGTTATACATAGATCATCATTGCATATCATATTTTATTGCATTTTGACAAATCCTCGATAAATCCTAAGCAACTCAAGGACCCTCGGAGAGAGTTGGGGAATTTCTCGAATTTTCATATTTGATTTTCATCAAATATTAGGACGAGGATTTAGGTTTTAATTATTTTCTCTCCGAAAAAATATTTCATTAAACAAAATAAATGAGAGGAGAAAATATGACTTCTCCAAAACAATTGAAATACTGGAGGAAAAATGTTAAAAGCATCTATTGGATTTTATTCGGATTTTATTTGCAATTTTTATTGCATTAAAAATATTGCAGGTTTTCAAAAATTTGTTTTGTGTTAAAAAAATGTTCACCCTATTCTAGATTTTCTAACTAGACGGGGAAAATTTATTTTATCTTTTTTGGACTTTTATTTATTTTTCTACGAATTATTTTCCGCGGAACGTTTTTTTTAAAAAAAACAACAGCGCAGCGCCCGACTGGGCCGAGCCCAGCCGTGCCAGGCCGCCGGCCCGCCCGCGTCGTCCTCCTCGCGCACGAGCGCCGCCGCCGCGCCGTGTCCATGGCGGACACGGGAGCCGCCCCGCCCGGCTTGCCCCTCCCCCAAGCCACCGGAGCCCCCCCTCCTATTTATACCCCGCACCCCCCTCTTCTCTCACCCCCGCCGCCGCCGCACTTGCCCGCCACCGCCGGAGTCGAGCACGGGAGCCGCCGCCGCCGCCGTTTGCCGCCGCCCCTCGCCCTCCCCGAGCACCCCGCACCCCGCCACCCTTGCCGCCCCTCGCCGGAGCACGGGAGCCCCGCCGGAGCACGCCCCCGACGAGGTAGCCGCACCTCGCCTCGTTGCCGGTTTTGTTTTAAAAAAACGTTCGTTTAAATAAAAACCCTAGATCGGTTTTTTTTTCGGTTTTGTTATTTTGCGAGTGTTCACCGAACCGTTCGTTCTAACGAACGCGTTCGTCGGTTTTTCTCTGTTTACGAACGTCCGTTCATTAACCGTTCGTCCATTTTTCTTTTTCGTCGGATTTTTCCGCGATTATCTCAGATTCGATTTCTGATCGAATCTTCGTTTCTGTTTAACTTTTCGCTCGTTTATCGGAATCAGGCGATTCAAGCACCTAGAGTTTGGTCTCGAAATTCTCTTTCCGTTTAACCTACTCAAACAAGTTTTTGCTACTGTAAAATTTGACCTAGATCCAGATTAGTAAACGAAGCTTGTTTCTTTCGCAGTTTGACTTTCGTTGCTTCGTTCGAGTTGATTCTTTTTGCAAACCGGAGTTCTTAAGTTGAACTTTCTGGTTGGATCTTTCATTCGAGTTTTACCTGTGCATTAGATGAGTACTGATTGTATGCTTGTTTGTTTGCGATAGAGTACCCGGAGTGTGCCGCTTGTTACTTCGAATCGCTAGGTTTCGCGGATCATCAGCAAGGCAAGTAACACTTTGATCATACCTTCCATACCCAGTTTTATTGCATTAGATCTTTTCCTCAAACAATTGCATGATTAGGATCTGATTAAATTGTGGGAACTGGGAAGTAGTTGAGGTAGTACCTATTACCTGTTTTCTTATCAAACCCTAGGGAGTTACTTCTACGTTGCTATTATATTGCCTTGCTATGCTCGTAGACGTGGATTGGGTTTGAGAGATATTCATGACAGATGTGAGATGTTTATTAATGGTTCAACTTAAGGTGGCAACTAAAACTCACATCTGGGTGGATTGAGGCACCTGGAGAACCCAGTGTTGTCTGATTTTATAAGGTCCGCCACCCAGGCTCAAAGGGATCATAAGATTATTCATGCTAGAAACTTCCGTCTGCAGTCACAAGCTATTATGGGCTCTAGCATAGTTGAGTAGGTTACATGATCTCTTGAAGAGGTGGGCTAGCAGATGTAGGGGAAAGTAGGTGTACCGGTCCACCCAGAGTAAAGAGTGATTGTTCCTGAAAGACTGTGTCTCGGTCATCCGTTTCTCAAACATCATGCAGTGCGAGAATCAAGCGGAGGCGATCGAGTCTTGTGGGGAAAAGTGCACAAACCTCTGCAGAGTGTACAAACTAATCATGGTTAGCCGTGTCCCCGGTTATGGACAACTTGAGTATCTAGTACCTGGATTATCATTTGAATCTCATCACCATGTTACTTTTAATTAATTTTGTTGGGTTAATGATGATACTTAATTGGGATTGAGTTGGAGGTACCTTCTCAATGTTTAACAACCACCATGATAGTTAAATAAAATTTATTCCTTTGAAGTAGGGAAAAATTGGCTTTTCGCATAAACTGTAACCATAGAGCTTTCCACCAGCCATATATGCATGTAGTATAGCATTATTATTGTTCATTACTCTCTATGTGTTACATTGCCAGCATATTCCATGTGCTGACCCGTTTTCGGGCTGCAACGTTTCATGTTGCAGACTTTTCAGACGACGAGTAAGGTGCCTTAGGTCGTGGTCTTATACTCAGTGATGCCGCTGGAGTTGATGGACTCACTTATCTTCCAAGTCTTCCGCTGTTATCGTTATTAGATGGCCTTAAGCCATATTTATCATACTTAATCTCTTTGGAGATATTCGATGTAATAAGTGTGTGATTGCTACTCTGTTATAAATCCTCCATTTGTACTGTGCGTGTCAGCATTACTGATCCAGGGATGACACTGGTGCACAGCAGCACAGACCATTTGAGGTCTGGTCGCTACATTATTTCAGTACAACACACTTTGTAATGTCCAAATATTACCGTGTCCAGCTCAATTTCACCAATACCAGCAACAAACTTACAATACATGACTCAGGATATCACTAGAGATGCTGCCCATTTGCTATTTTTAGTGGATGCTAACCCTGTTGTACTTAACATGCCTGTCCATGTACTTACGCAGGGTCATAACGGCCGATGCTGTTGTTTGCCATCGAGGTTAGCTGCATCCCATGTCTTACAGTATTTCACATAATTTGTGCAATTGCAGTTTAACTTCTACCATTTATTGGTTGCCTGTAGGTACACATATCAGTGGCACTGATCCATGCTTCGACCCGGAGGAACAACTCGCCTTCGCCGTCGCTGACTTTGGGCGGGCTCTGGCCAAGATGAAGTGCCCCAGCAACTACCTCTCAGGACTTACCAAGTATGTACTCACCATTCCAGGAAGGACGTTTGTGCCAACTACTAAACCCATAAGATTGGTTTTCGAAGCACCAACCTGGAGTTTAGGGAAGAGCATGGCCGCACACATCGCCATGGGATGCATTGGAGAAGTCTACCACCAGGAGCTTAAGGATACAATTTATCAGATTTGTGGACGCCGAGACGCGCAATGGGAGATGATCAGAACCAAGAAGGATGGATCAATCACAGCTTTCATCCAGGAGCAAAACCAACATATTCGTCGCCAGGAGAACCAGATGTGCACGAACAAGGAAGAACTGAAGAAGGCACTAACCAAGATCAAGGAGCTGGAGGAAGAACTCAAGGTTACACGCGAGGATTATTTGGAGGAAATCATCGCACTAGTAAGGAAGAATGACGACCTGGAGAAGAAGATTGGAGTATTCATGGGAAATCCAGTGCCAAAAGCAAAAGATGACGAATGCACTTGTCCGGATAACTACATCATCATCAACGACACCGACTCGGAACCAAGTGAAGATGACTGGGTTGACGAAGCTGGAGCAGACATCATGGAGTCTTCAACGGATTAGAATTTTTATTAGACCACCATATTAGTAGTAGTTTCCCCCCATTTAATAGTATAGTTCAAGCACTTTGTAACGCTAGTTAGATCGATTGTTATGCCTTGTTTGAATTGATTGAGTGATATTGATTGTATTTGTCTCATGAGCATATGGGTAGTGTTTTCTCTCTAGACCTCATTCTACTCTTAACTCTCACCTTTTCTAACCTATCAGATGCCTCCGAGACGCGACAACGGATTTGTTTTCCCGCCAGAGATCACCCAGTTGATTCAGCAACAGAATGCCCTGATGCAAGTGTTAGTGCAAAACCAAGGCAACAACAACAACAACAACCCACCGCCACCACCACCACCACCTGTTGATCACTTAGCCCGTTTCTTAAGGCTAAACCCGCCGGTGTTTTCCAGTAGCACCGAGCCGATTGTTGCAGATGATTGGCTCCGCAAAGTTGGAAGGGAGTTGACCACTGCAGGATGCACAGATGCGGAAAGAGTGCGTTTTGCCGCCCATCAGCTTGATGGACCCGCAGCATCATGGTGGGAGAATTATACAGCCACGCACCCTATTGACACTGTCACATGGGACCAGTTTCAGCAAGCTTTCCGTACATCACATGTTTCAGTAGGAGCTATGGCTATGAAGAAGCGTGAGTTTTGCAACCTACGCCAAGGAGGACGCACCGTAGGCTAGTATGTGGAGGATTTCAGTAAGTTAGCACGTTATGCACCAGATGACGTTGCTACAGATGCTGCCAAGCAGGAGAAGTTTCTTGAAGGACTGAATGATGAACTGAGTATGCAGTTGATGGTAGCAACCTTCAACAACTACCAGGAGCTGGTAGATAGAGCTCTCATGATTGAAGGGAAGCAACAGCAGATTGAAAACCGTAAGAGGAAGCATGGACAAGGGAAGTACAATTCTGGAGCTCAGCAGAAGCCAAGATTTGCCCCGAAGCCGGGAGGACAGTTTCAGCATACCCATGGAGGAGGTAGTTCGCACAACCATAATGGATCTAAGAATGGTAATGGGAATGGAGGAAGCAACGGACAGAACCGTACCAACCCATCTACCCCAACCAAGAGGGATCTAAGTCACATTACTTGCTTCAAGTGCCAGAAGACTGGACACTATGCAACTGATTGTCCTGAAGCCCAAAATGGAAATGGCAATGGAAGCTCTGGGAAGAAGCCGAACCCGTTCAACAAAGGACATGTGAACCATGTGAGCGTGGAGGAGGTTGAAGCTCAGTCTGATGCAGTAATAGGTAAGTTTTTGGTTAAGTCATTTACTGCAACCGTTCTTTTCGATACTGGTGCATCGCATTCATACATATCAAGGGGATTTGTGAATAAGTTTAAGATGTCCACCCAAGTTCTCAAAACCCCTATGTTAGTAACCTCGCTAGGAGCAGAGTATATGGCAAGCCAAGGATGTTTTCAGATACCATTGGCCATTGGAAGGCATGTTTTCCCCTCAGACCTCATAGTTTTGGAGTCGCAAGGTTTGGATGTGATTTTGGGAATGGATTGGCTATCGTTGTATGGAGGGAACATCGATTGTGCCAGCAAGACGATTTTGCTTACCACCCCAGAAGGAAAAAGGATCAAGTATGTATCCCGGCATATGCCGAAGAGGACTCAAGTAAATTCCTTATCAAGAGTTGTACAGGAGGAAGTACGAGTGGTGAAGGATTATCCGGATGTATTTCCAGAAGAGTTGCCAGGCATGCCACTAGATAGAGACATTGAGTTCTTGATTGAACTTTTGCCAGGCACAGGACCAATATCTAAGAGACCGTACAGGATGCCCGCAAAAGATTTGGAGGAAATTAAGAAGCAGATCAAGGAGTTACTGGATAAAGGCTATATTTGCCCAAGTTCGTCACCTTGGGGATCACCAGTACTTCTAGTGGAGAAGAAAGATGGATCGCTGAGGATGGTTGTTGATTACCGAGGATTGAATGAAGTAACCATCAAAAACAAGTATCCACTGCCGATGATCAATGATTTGTTTGACCGCCTACAAGGAGCTAAAGTATTTTCCAAGATCGATCTACGATCAGGATACCATCAGTTAAAGATTCGAGAGCAGGATATACCCAAGACGGCATTTACCACCAGATATGGATTGTATGAGTATACCGTTATGTCATTTGGTCTGACTAACGCACCTGCCTATTTCATGAACCTGATGAAGAAAGTGTTTATGGAGTTTTTGGATAAGTTCGTCGTGGTGTTCATTGACGACATTCTAGTCTTTTCCAAGAATGAGGAAGAGAATGAGGAGCATTTACGATTGGTACTTGAGAAGCTCAGAGAACATCAGTTATACGCCAAGTTCAGCAAGTGTGAGTTTTGGCTGAAGGAAGTTGGATTCCTTGGACATGTTATTTCTGGAGAAGGAATAGCAGTAGACCCTGCCAAGGTTGACACAGTGACAAGTTGGGAAGCACCCACGACAGTTGGAGAAATCCGGAGTTTTCTTGGACTTGCAGGATACTACCGGAGATTCATCGAGAATTTCTCAAGGATTGCTAAGCCCATGACTGAGCTATTGAAGAAGGACAACAAATTCAATTGGACTGAGGAATGTGAAGCTAGTTTCCAAGAGTTTAAGAAACGATTGGTTACATCACCAGTGTTGATTCTGCCAGATCAACGCAAGGATTATGAAGTTTACTGCGACGCTTCTCGTCGAGGACTTGGAGCAGTGCTTATGCAGGAAGGAAGAGTTGTGTCATATGCTTCACGACAACTTAAACCCCATGAGAAGAATTATGCTACGCATGATTTGGAGTTAGCAGCCGTGGTGCATGCATTGAAGACATGGAGACATTTTCTCATCGGAAACCATTGTGAGGTGTACACGGATCACAAGAGCTTGAAGTATATTTTCACGCAGAAGGAGTTAAATCTCAGACAGAGGAGATGGTTGGAGCTCATTAAAGATTATGATATGAGATTGCATTATCACCCTGGAAAGGCTAACGTAGTAGCAGACGCGTTGAGCCGCAAGACTCATGTCAACACCCTCATGACAGGAGAGTTACCTCAGGTGTTAGCCGAGGACCTTCGCGAGCTATGTTTGGAGATAGTCCCAAAAGGCTATTTAGCGACATTGGAGATTCAGTCTACCTTGATGGAAAGGATCAGAGAAGCTCAGAAGATAGACAAGGAGATTGAAGAGATAAAGGAGAAGATGAGCAAAGGAAAAGGCAAGGGATTTCGTGAGGATGAGCACGACACCTTATGGTTTGAGGACCGCGTATATGTGCCAAATGATCCGGAGATCAGGAAGTTGATTTTGCAAGAAGCCCATGATTCACTGTACTCGATACACCCAGGGAATACCAAGATGTATTTGGATCTGAAGAATACTTTCTGGTGGACCGGAATGAAGAAGGATATTGCAGAATATGTAGTAGTTTGTGATGTGTGTCAGAGAGTGAAGGCAGAGCATCAGAAGCCAGCAGGATTGCTTCAACCATTGCCAATACCCGAATGGAAGTGGGATAAAATCGGCATGGATTTTATCACAGGATTACCCAGGACTCGTTCAGGCTATGACTCAATATGGGTTGTAGTCGACCGTTTGACGAAAGTGGCTCATTTCATTCCAGTGAAGACCACTTACACCAGTGCTAAGTTGGCAAAGATATACATGACCAGGATCGTATGTTTGCATGGAGTTCCGAGGACCATTGTATCAGACAGAGGAACCCAATTTACCTCGAAGTTTTGGAAGCAGTTACATGAAACATTGGGAACCAGGCTGGAATTTAGTACAACTTTTCACCCGCAGACAGATGGACAGACCGAGAGAGTCAACCAGATTTTGGAGGACATGTTGAGAGCATGTGCACTAGATTATGGATCTAGTTGGGACGATAATTTGCCATATGCAGAGTTTTCATATAACAACATTTATCAAACCAGTTTGAAGATGGCCCCTTTCGAAGCTTTGTACGGAAGGAGGTGTAGAACACCGTTGTTATGGGACGAAGTTGGAGACCGTCAGTTGTTTGGACCAGATTTGATTAAGGAGTCTGAACAGAAAGTAAGGTTGATTCGCGATAGGCTCAAGGTAGCCCAGTCCAGGCAGAAGAGTTATGCTGATTCTAAACGAAAGGAGACAGTTCACGAAGTTGGAGACCGAGTTTATCTTCGAGTATCACCACTTCGAGGAGTGAAGAGCTTTGGAGTTAAGGGAAAGTTAGCGCCCCGTTTTATCGGACCATACAGAGTTGTGGAACGTATGGGAGAGGTTGCCTACAAGCTGGAATTGCCCGAAGGATTGTCTGGAGTTCATGATGTATTTCACGTCTCCCAGTTGAAGAAGTGCCACGCAGAGATGGCCGAGATACCACTGAGAGATACTGTGCCACTGGAAGCAATTCAGCTGGAAAGTGATTTGACCTATGAGGAGAAACCAGTTAAGATTCTTGAGTATGCCAGCCGAGTTACCCACAGTAAGGTTATCAAGTTTTGCAAAGTCCAGTGGAGTCACCACACGGAAGATGAAGCCACCTGGGAGCGAGAGGAAGATCTACGGAAGGACCACTCCCACCTGTTTTCTAGCCAACCCGAATCTCAAGGGCGAGATTCATCTTAAGGGGGGTAGGTTTGTAACATCCCAAATTTTCAATTTGGTATGTTATACATAGATCATCATTGCATATCATATTTTATTGCATTTTGACAAATCCTCGATAAATCCTAAGCAACTCAAGGACCCTCGGAGAGAGTTGGGGAATTTCTCGAATTTTCATATTTGATTTTCATCAAATATTAAGACGAGGATTTAGGTTTTAATTATTTTCTCTCCGGAAAAATATTTCATTAAACAAAATAAATGAGAGGAGAAAATATGACTTCTCCAAAACAATTGAAATACTGGAGGAAAAATGTTAAAAGCATCTATTGGATTTTATTCGCAATTTTTATTGCATTAAAAATATTGCAGGTTTTCAAAAATTTATTTTGTGTTAAAAAAATGTTCACCCTATTCTAGATTTTCTAACTAGACGGGGAAAAGTTATTTTATCTTTTTTGGACTTTTATTTATTTTTCTACGAATTATTTTCCGCGGAACGTTAAAAAAAAAACAGCGCAGCGCCCGACTGGGCCGAGCCCAGCCGCGCCAGGCCGCCGGCCCGCCCGCGTCGTCCTCCTCGCGCACGAGCGCCGCCGCCGCGCCGTGTCCATGGCGGACACGGGAGCCGCCCCGCCCGGCTTGCCCCTCCCCCAAGCCACCGGAGCCCCCCTCCTATTTATACCCCGCACCCCCCTCTTCTCTCACCCCCACCGCCGCCGCACTTGCCCGCCGCCGCCGGAGTCGAGCACGGGAGCCGCCGCCGCCACCGTTTGCCGCCGCCCCTCGCCCTCCCCGAGCACCCCGCACCCCGCCGCCCTCGCCGCCCCTCGCCGGAGCACGGGAGCCCCGCCGGAGCACGCCCCCGACGAGGTAGCCGCACCTCGCCTCGTTGCCGGTTTTTTTTAAAAAACGTTCGTTTAAAAAAAACCCTAGATCGGTTTTTTTTTCGGTTTTGTTATTTTGCGAGCGTTCACCGAACCGTTCGTTCTAACGAACGCGTTCATCGGTTTTTCTCTGTTTACGAATGTCCGTTCATTAGCCGTTCGTCCGTTTTTCTTTTTCGTCGGATTTTTCCGCGATTATCTCAGATTCGATTTCTGATCGAATCTTCGTTTCTGTTTAACTTTTCGCTCGTTTATCGGAATCAGGCGATTCAAGCGCCTAGAGTTTCGTCTCGAAATTCTCTTTCCGTTTAACCTACTCAAAAAAGTTTTTGCTACGGTAAAATTTGACCTAGATCCAGATTAGTAAACGAAGCTTGTTTCTTTCGCAGTTTGACTTTCGTTGCTTCGTTCGAGTTGATTCTTTTTGCAAACCGGAGTTCTTAAGTTGAACTTTCTGGTTGGATCTTTCATTCGAGTTTTACCTGTGCATTAGATGAGTACTGATTGTATGCTTGTTTGTTTGCGATAGAGTACCCGGAGTGTGCCGCTTGTTACTTCGAATCGCTAGGTTTCGCGGATCATCAGCAAGGCAAGTAACACTTTGATCATACCTTCCATACCCAGTTTTATTGCATTAGATCTTTTCCTCAAACAATTGCATGATTAGGATCTGATTAAATTGTGGGAACTGGGAAGTAGTTGAGGTAGTACCTATTACCTGTTTTCTTATCAAACCCTTGGGAGTTACTTCTACGTTGCTATTATATTGCCTTGCTATGCTCGTAGACGTGGATTGGGTTTGAGAGATATTCATGACAGATGTGAGATGTTTATTAATGGTTCAACTTAAGGTGGCAACTAAAACTCACATCTGGGTGGATTGAGGCACCTGGAGAACCCAGTGTTGTCTGATTTTATAAGGTCCGCCACCCAGGCTCAAAGGGATCATAAGATTATTCATGCTAGAAACTTCCGTCTGCAGTCACAAGCTATTATGGGCTCTAGCATAGTTGAGTAGGTTACATGATCTCTTGAAGAGGTGGGCTAGCAGATGTAGGGGAAAGTAGGTGTACCGGTCCACCCAGAGTAAAGAGTGATTGTTCCTGAAAGACTGTGTCTCGGTCATCCGTTTCTCAAACATCATGCAGTGCGAGAATCAAGCGGAGGCGATCGAGTCTTGTGGGGAAAAGTGCACAAACCTCTGCAGAGTGTACAAACTAATCATGGTTAGCCGTGTCCCCGGTTATGGACAACTTGAGTATCTAGTACCTGGATTATCATTTGAATCTCATCACCATGTTACTTTTAATTAATTTTGTTGGGTTAATGATGATACTTAATTGGGATTGAGTTGGAGGTACCTTCTCAATGTTTAACAACCACCATGATAGTTAAATAAAATTTATTCCTTTGAAGTAGGGAAAAATTGGCTTTTCGCATAAACTGTAACCATAGAGCTTTCCACCAGCCATATATGCATGTAGTATAGCATTATTATTGTTCATTACTCTCTATGTGTTACATTGCCAGCATATTCCATGTGCTGACCCGTTTTCGGGCTGCAACGTTTCATGTTGCAGACTTTTCAGACGACGAGTAAGGTGCCTTAGGTCGTGGTCTTATACTCAGTGATGCCGCTGGAGTTGATGGACTCACTTATCTTCCAAGTCTTCCGCTGTTATCGTTATTAGATGGCCTTAAGCCATATTTATCATACTTAATCTCTTTGGAGATATTCGATGTAATAAGTGTGTGATTGCTACTCTGTTATAAATCCTCCATTTGTCCTGTGCGTGTCAGCATTACTGATCCAGGGATGACACTGGTGCACAGCAGCACAGACCATTTGAGGTCTGGTCGCTACATTATTTCAGTACAACACACTTTGTAATGTCCAAATATTACCGTGTCCAGCTCAATTTCACCAATACCAGCAACAAACTTACAATACATGACTCAGGATATCACTAGAGATGCTGCCCATTTGCTATTTTTAGTGGATGCTAACCCTGTTGTACTTAACATGCCTGTCCATGTACTTACGCAGGGTCATAACGGCCGATGCTGTTGTTTGCCATCGAGGTTAGCTGCATCCCATGTCTTACAGTATTTCACATAATTTGTGCAATTGCAGTTTAACTTCTACCATTTATTGGTTGCCTGTAGGTACACATGTCAGTGGCACTGATCCATGCTTCGACCCGGAGGAACAACTCGCCTTCGCCGTCGCTGACTTTGGGCGGGCTCTGGCCAAGATGAAGTGCCCCAGCAACTACCTCTCAGGACTTACCAAGTATGTACTCACCAGTTCATTCTTACCAATACCAGTTGCAATTAATGGCTATGTTCTGTACGGTTGATGTGTTAAGCATGTTCTAGTAAACATGCCTAACACGTTTTTGCTACTTTCCCTACCTTTTTATAGACATCTGGGCCATTCTCTGCTCTGGCAGCACCTGCCTTGTGATGTTTAACTATGCCAATTGCATTTTTATCAGTACCGGTTTCAATGTCTATTAAGCCTGTTGCAATTAACAGTTGAATCCATTTTTAAACAATTGTATTTCAGTGGCTACAAACTTACAAAACATGACTTAGGATGCTGTTAAGCCTGTTGCAATTAACAGTTGTATCAATTTTTTAATCTGTCCATTTGCTACCATGCTACTCTCCGCAATGAAGATATACTAGAGATGCTGCCCATTTGCTATTTTTGGTGAATGCTAACCCTGTTCTACTTAACATGCCTGTCCATGTACTTACCCAGGGTCATAACGGCCAATGTTGTTGTTTGCCGTCGAGGTTAGCTGCATCCCATGTCTTACAGTATTTCACATCATTTGTGCAATTGCAGTTTAACTTCTACCATTTACTGGTTGCCTATAGGTACACATGTCAGTGGCACTGATCCACAATTCGACCCAGAGGAACAGCTCGCCTCTGCCGCCGCTGACTTTGGGCGGGCTCTGGCCAAGATGAAGTGCCCCAACAACTACCTCTCAGGACTTACCAAGTATGTACTCATCAGTTCAATCTTACCAATACCAGTTGCAATTAATGGCTATGTTTTGTACAGTCGATGTATTAAGCATGTTGTAGTAAACATGTCTAACATGTTTTCCCTACCTTTTTATAGACAATTGGGCCATTATCTGCTCTGGCAGCACCTGCCCTGTGATGTTTAATTCTGCCAATTGTATTTTTATCAGTACCGGTTTCAATGGCCATTAAGCCTGTTGCAATTAACAGTTGCATCCATTTTTAAAGTTGTATTCAATGGCTACAAACTTACAAAACATGAATTAGGATGTTGTTAAGCCTGTTGCAATTAACAGTTGTATCCATTTTTTAATCCGCCCCTTTGCTACCGTGCTACTCTTTCGCAATGAAGATATCACTACAGATGCTGTCGTTTTATTACCATTTGCTATTTTTGGTGGATGTTAACCCTGTTGTAGTTAACATTGGCTTTCCATGTACTTACACAGGGCTACAATGGGCGATGCTGTTGTTTGCCGTCGAGGTTAGCTGCATCCCATGTCTTATACACCATCTATTCCTAAATATAAGTATTTTTTAGAGATTCCAATATAGACTACATAAGGAGCAAAATGAGTGAATCTAGATTCTAACCTAAACTATATCTATAATTCTATATACATCCGTATGTAGTTCATATTAAAATCTCAAAAAAAACTTGTACTTAGGAACATAGGTAGTTGTATTTTACATCATTTGTGCAATCTCAGTTTAGCTTCTAACATTTACTGGTTGCTTGTAGGTACATATATGAGCGGTACTGATCCACGCTTCGATCCCTTTTGCATATGGGGCAATGAGATATTCATGAACAAGCGTCAAGTGAGGAAACTAAGAAAGATTGTTAGGCGAAAGAAACGGGTGATTGGAATTAAGCTCTTTATTTACACTTTGTCGAAGGCAACAGTGAACTTTAGGATGGTAAGTAATGTGTTGCCTTTCCCCCTGCCCACAACAAGTTACTCTATTAGACCTCAGTATCTAATATTTTTCTCTTTTCAGTGGTTTCCGAAGCTATTTACTGATGATTACCTTGCAAACTACATGACCGGAGTGGAGGCAACTAAGGTTAAAGTATATAATTCATGCTACCATGATAATGCTCTAGAAGCCTTCCTAAAAGCTGTGAAGGATGGGCAGGCAATCGTCACAAGGTGTTGGACAAAAGTGGTTCGTGCCTATGGCATGCAGGAAGGCACATTATGGGCGTTCCGCTTCTTCAAAACCGTCGGCAGTCAAAATTATTTACACTTGGCTCTTCGCCTTTACCGCCTTTAAATATTATGGTTCATCATAGTTAATTGCTGCATAATCCTGTAATTACTGAACATATTGTATGGGCAATTTTATTTATGGATTCGTTGTTGAACCATTATGCTGAGAATTTGAATCGCATGTTTCATATTTCAAAATTTCCAATTCGAATAATAAATTACAGGCAAAAATAAAAAGAGAGCAGACGGTCATGGAACTTTGCAAACAGTTCTGGCAGTAAAAGCGCTTGTGATGGATAGCCCAATGCCACACAGTTTTCTACATCAAATCGTGTGTGATGTAGTTCATGAAAGCAAACAGTTAACCAAGGCAGAGCGTGTGTGATAGTTACACCTTTCACACACGATCGTATACATAAAACTTTGTGGAATGTACATACGAACGGAAAGATTTTCCCTGGATTGACTATGTGGGATGTACATAAGAACGGAAACGTATTCCTTGGATTGACTTTGTGTGATATAGATACGAACGGAAATGTTTTTCTGGGATTCACCGTGTGGGATGTACATACGAACGGAAATGATTGGGTTTCGATGCCTCGCCCGATCGCACACGGCCCCAGCCTGTGTCCCAGGAGGGCCTATCCCCGACAATTTCTGGGTCGTGTGGGAAGGACCCCCTATCGCCCACACTCACTTGGCGATGGTTCCAAATGCCATCGTGGAAAGGGGTTAAAAACCGTTTGTATAGCACGGACGCGTACTAGTGAAGGTATAATAGTTAGTATCATCTTGTGGTGCACTGATGTCTTCTTCATTTTGCAGACAAAGATCTAGTTGTTCCTTGTCGCTAGTTTCTTTATCCTAACAATCTTTCTTAGTTTCTTGACTTGGCTGATATTCATGGACAACTCATTTCCCCATATGCAAAATGGGGTGAACAGTGGGTCAAAACCTATGACAGCAGGACCTACATGTGCAAGACCAAATTGTTCAATACCTAAATATTAGAATGATTCCTGCAATTGCAGAATAATGTGCTATTAGACAAGGAGCATGCATATGCCCACCTTGATTGTAAACCTCAGTGCTTCCCATTGTTTCCTTGCAACACCTATAAGGTAGATATTGATCAGGTTAAGTTAGGCTTGGCATACTATTAGTAAAATATGTTGATGAAAAACAAACACATTGCAGATTTAGCAGATTAACTCGAGCCACATGGAAAAGCCATTTATCGAAACCAAGCATGCTTAACAACTAGGAAATGCTGCAATTGTATATGTTTCTGATGTGTTAAGTGTAGCCAAAGTTGAATTATTCCTCACATGCATAACAATACAAAATTCTACCCACAACAATTGGACATCACATTGCAGAATTGAACCAAGCAGTTAACTAAACACTACAACAAATGAACCAGACATTAAGTGAGCACCACATTGCACAATATAACATACTCCTAATAGAAGATTAGACAGTTAATCAAACCAAGCATGCTTAACAACTAGGAAATGCTGCCATTGTATATGTTTCTCATGTATTTAGTACATCCAAATTTGATTTATTCCTCACAAGCATAACAATACAAAATTGTACCCACAACAATTGAACATCACATTGCAGACTTGAACCAAATAGTTAACTAAACACCACAACAAATGAACCAAACATTAACTCAGCACCACATTGCACAATATATAACATACTCGAAGATCAGACAGTTAAGCAAATCAAGCATGCTTGACAACTTGGAAATATAGCAATTTCATTTGTTTCTCATGTATTTTGTACAGATATATTCGATTTATTTCTCACATGGAAGACAATACAAAATTGCACCCTGAAGAATTAAACATCACATTGCAGAATTGAACCAAACAGTTAACTGAACACGACAACTAATTAACCAAACAGTTAATAAGTGAGCACCACATTGCACGACATATAGAACATATACACTAGAGCAACATATTGCATGGAAAAAGTAGATAGGACAATTTACTAGAATTTGTTAAGGAAAGGCAAGAGCAGCACATGCAATGGGTAAACCGAGCATGCTGAACATAGGTCCTTATAGTGAGCTAATAAGACAAACTACTCATCGTCGGAGATATCGATGATGATTGGCTCCCTGGACATGGAAGAGGGCGAGGCCTCCACATCATGGGTGCCCTCCTCATAGTGGTGAGTTGCCTGAGCTGCTCCGCGCACCAATCTGCTGGCTCTCGAGTTGAGGTAAGCATGGGCACGCAGGGAAAACACCTCGTAGTCTTCGTCGAAGGCACCGATGGTGGCCTCGAGAAAACACCACGAACTGTCGTTTAAAGCAGCCAAATGTGTCATGGCATCGGCACGCGAGGTGTCGACGGTGGCCTCGACGGGGAGGTGCTCCTCCAAGATCTGGGGGTCGGCACGAATGACAGCCATCGCGACCTCATTCGCGCGTGCGACCATGATTTGCTTCTCCGCTGCCAAATGCTCCTTGAGCTCCTGGCTATACTATGTGCATCATGGCTTAGGGCGGTGCTTATTTGGGGGAGGGGTCGGTGATTTGGGTGGAAGGTGTCTCGCCGGCGGTCGGGGCATGTGGGATGTGGAAGGAGGAGGAGGATGGGGGTCGAGTGTGGATTACCTGCCAGGATCGACGAGGCCGAGCAGTGTGAAGGAGGGTCGCTGGCGAGGAGGCGACACTGCAAGAGAGGAGTGAAGGTTTGAACTTGGAAAGGAATTCAGAAACAGGGGAAATGTGGCTTTTGGTAAGGGGGAGGGGGCGGGGAGGTAGATATTTCCATGGAATTTGAAAATTTGGATCGGTACAGCAAAAAAACTGGCGCGCAAAGTCGACGAACATTCTCGCGTAAGCCATATAATACTCCGATGGTGCTCCAAGATATTGTGTACTGCATCACACACGGTTGGTGACAATAAACTGCGTGTGACCAACTTGATTTTTCGTCTTGATTTGAAATACATAATGGAGTCATAGCGGCAAAGGAGGGTGTTTGAAATGCTAGAACTTTTATCTGCAATGAACATGCAAATATGAGAGTGTAGTAAAAAAATGGACATTCTTTGGGGTTCGTTTGGACATTTATATACATTAACTAAGTATTTTAGGCATTTAAGGTGCATAATTCAAAATTAAACTATATGCACATGCTCCGCTGCACCAAAATGGGTTGTAAAATCATATATGTGTCCATGGATGGATGCTTATGTACAATGCAAGAAATGGGAATGAATTTCAACCACCTCGGCACCGTGTGTCACTGGCAAATGTTGAGATACTTGGTTTTAAAATTCCATTAAATCAAAAACTCGTCTGAAATTCATGAAACTTGGCATGCTATCATGGAATGGCACGAAATGCCGTGGCAAAAATATTGTCCCATTTGGGGCAGATTTGGGTATAAGGTTCTCAGAAACCAGAACTTCTCACAAGAAGCCTCATGGTTCCGGTAGGGGACGTGTCACCTTTATGGACGAAACGATATTTGTTGCCTCTTTTTTCTTTCAATTTTTTCCTAGTGTCAACATAGAACAATAGGAGTACCATTTTAAATTCTATAATTTTTGTGGGTTTGTTTGGACATTTTTATAAATTAACTATTTTTCTAGGCATTTTATGTGCATAATTCAAATTTGAACTACAGGCACATGCTCTGGTGTAGAAAAATGTGTTGAAAAATAAAATGTGTGTCCTTCGGTACATGCTTAGGTCCCATGCAAGGAATGGGAATGAATATGAAACACCTCGGCACCATCGCTCAGCCGTAAACATTGAGATACTTGGTTTTGAAATTCCATTAAATCGAAAATTCGATTGAAATTCATGAGATACTTGGTAACGATAACAAAAGTAATATTTGCAACGATTATATGGTGCGGGATACCGGATGGCGCCCCACCCACCCACCCACCCCTAAACCCTAGCTCTCCGGCGATCTTCACTTCTCACCAATAATTTGGTGATCCAATCCACTCATCTTGTTTGGCGCATCAAGATCTTTCTCCTCATGTCTTTGGAGATGGATTCCTCTCTTGGATCTACTCTTGGCTTGGATTTCTCCAAGGGTAGAGTTTTTGCAGATGAGATCTACAAGGCTTCTGGTCTCACCGTTCATCCGATGAATGATAGAGGAGCTTTCACCCTAGTGGTTTCTTTCAGCACACATGATTTCAGGCTTTCTGAGGATTCTGTGGCCGCAGCGCTTGAGTCTGCATTGGGTGGATCTGCCATTGATCTTTGGGTCACACGCATTGCCGACAAGGTATTAGTTTTAATGTCTCGTGCAAAGATGTTGGCTTTTACATTGTTGATACTAGATCCTATTCTTGCCCACAATTCAAATGTTATTTTCATCTATGGGGCAATGGGGGTCCGAATTGGTATCGTGAGTTCAAAATTTGGAAGAAACAATGTGATGCCAAATGGGTTTTAGTTAGTCCCTCCAAGTGAAGGGCAGCCTTGGGACTTCTTGCAATGCATAAGCCTCCTGCTAAATCAGCTTTTAAGTCTCGATCTGATGTTCGGAAGAACTTATCTTTTGCTATATTTCAAAATTATGATGTGTGCAAGGGGTATAGATATCATGCATCTGCTGATTATGAGATTCCTGATAGGGAGCGCGTGGTTATTCATCCACCATCACCGGTTGATCTCAATTGGACCTTAGCTTCGCCGCCGATCGTTTTTGGCACGGTGAGCTCATCGGTGATCCAACAGCGTTCTGTTGCGGAGGGTTCTGCCTCGGAAATTACGCCGTCTAGTTCGGGCGGGAATTCAG
Organism: Triticum aestivum; assembly: GCF_018294505.1. Classification (NCBI taxonomy): domain Eukaryota; kingdom Viridiplantae; phylum Streptophyta; class Magnoliopsida; order Poales; family Poaceae; genus Triticum; species Triticum aestivum. The sequence goes on from NC_057799.1 coordinate 345,166,347, forward strand.
GCCCTTTGAACCAGCCTTGTTTGGGCCCATCTTCGCCCGGCCCAGTTGTGCCTAGTTCATCTCAAGCTGAGGCCTCGTTTGAGCAAATGATCAATAACATGGTTGATGAAATCGTTACGTGTCAGCTATGTTTCAAGCAAGGACATTTTTCTTCTGCGTGCACGTCAACTTTAAAGTGCTTGGGTTGTTCTCGGGTGGGTCATTCGCGACGGGATTGCACCCGTTTTGCTAAGCGTTTGGGTCTGGTTTGGAAACCCAAACCCGCTGTCATTCCAGTTTCCGAGGTTCAAGCTACAGCAACCGGGAATATCTCTCTGACAGGATATCTACCTAACTTGGACTCCTCGGCTTTCATTGCACCGGCCTCCTCGCCCAATTCCATCCACCTTGGCCCCTCAACTCCTCCGGGCTCTCCTCCGGCGACACCACCTCTGCCACAAGAACCGCCATCGCCACCGCCTGCCATGGCCAACTTTCCGCTCGATCCAATGCAGTTTGTTCCTGCTGGCCACCATATCGTTGATGCTGGAGATGCGCGCTGGCCGCGCACATATGTGACGCCGCACGTCCCCATTGTGCGCCGCCACGAGGATTACATGCTTGCTGAAGTGATGCCACTGCCGGAGGCCAACGAGATTGGAGCTGCTCATGAGGAAGTGGCTGACTAGTTGGAGGCTCATGGATACTAGGTTCAGTCCGTGCAACCTTGGATCAATGCAGTAGGTTTGTTCAGAGTTAGAGATCCGGCGGTGCATTTTTCTCTTCTCCAGTTACCTCCGCAGCACCTTGGAAACGATCGATTTGTTCGCTTTATGAAGCATGACGAGGGAGAGGGTTTTCGTGGAGCTCAGGGTTTTCGTCAGGGGCTGATTATGATGCTGGGTATCCCTTTAGTTCTACGCAATACGGATAACATCAGGGCTGCAGTAAATACCTTTGGCAAGTTTCATCATTGGAATAGCCAGGATCCCTATTTAGTCAGAACCCTTGTTTTTGCCTCCTTTACTGAAGATGCTCTTGTTTCGCGAGATGTGGTTTTCAATGACTATGCTGCTTGGGGTGGGGCCCGTGTGTCATGGACTTCCCCTATTTACATTCTTGGCGCCAATTTTGCAGAACAGATGCCGCATGATGAGGATTGGATGCCTATTAATGGAAACCCGCATCCTCTGCCTGGGGTGCCTTTTCCAGAGCTCCCTCCTTTCATTTTGCCCCCATACCCTGCTATGGGATGGAATGATGTGCCACCTCCTCCTCCTGAGCACCCAGACATGGGGGATAACAACTGGGGCAATGCAGCTTGGGGAGAGGATGAGGAGGTTGCTCAAGACAATGTGGAAGTGGAGCAACACTCCATGGTTTTGGATCTTTCTGATGATTTTTCTGTATCTGTGGAGCAATCTATTCAGCCAAACTTTGTGCTGGTTTTTGATGTGGAGCAAAATGCTGAACCTCCAGCTGGGCAGGAGCAACCTGTGGTGGAGGAGCCTGTGTATAACCCTGAGGACTGGGCCATGGTTGTCTACAACCCTCCTCCTGCTGCTGATCATGTTGTTGTCGAACCTATTGCTATTGAGGAGCTTCTGGTTGCCAACATTGCTGATAACAAAGTCTTTTTTGGACCTGAGTTGCCACCAGAGATGGATTTGAGGAGAAAATTTGAGATCTTACTGCAGTCTGACTTCAACTTTCAGCTCACCAAACCTGTTGAGATGCTGCCTGTCAGGTCCTCCATGCTGACCAAGAGAAGTTGGGATCTGGCTTTTGAGGTGCCAAGGATTACCTATCAAACATCTGTGCAGGAGCAGAGGCCTGTGGCAAGGGCACTTTTTCCTTCTTTGGAATTTACTGACAGAGAGGAAATTCAGTCTGAGATTGCTCCTCCTCCAGTAGTGTCTGTGGATATTTCTGATCAGGAACAGAGGAAAATTAGAAGGCCAAGGAAAACATTGGCACCGACCCCAATTGTGGAGACTTCTGTCAGGAGGTGCACCAGGGGGTCTTTGCGGAGAGATGGTTTCAAGCCAGTCTTCCAGGAGCTACCTATGCAGTCCAAGAGGAGGAAGCCAAAGCCCAAGCCTTTCTCTGCCACAGTGTCTGATAACCTGCAGGATGAGCAACTTGATGATCTTCCACCTCCAACTCCTATCAACAAGCTACAACAGATTGGCAAGGAGCTTGGCATTGCAGAAGATCTCCTTTCTGTGGAGAAGCTTATGGCTGATCCCTCTGCTACTCCAAAAAATGATGCAAATGTGTAGTGATATACTAGCTGGTGGGGGGTGGATCATGTCTTTTTTTGGTCCTCTTTTGTCAGGGATATGGTCTTATTTTGGTCCCTGTAATATTTTAAGTATGTCTTGTTGGACTCATGTTACTATTGCTGGCATTATGTGCCGCCAGACTTTATTATCTTCTCATAGGTGTTTTAATGAGTAATGCATGTAAAAGCTGGAATGTTTTATGCTGGAATGTTAGAGGATTGAACTCTGATGCAAGGCAAAGGGCTGTCAGGCAGAAACTGGATGAGCGTCAATGTGCTGTTGCTTGTTTCCAAGAAACTAATTGTAGCTCTTTCGATTATAGATCTATTAGATCCTTTTGCCCCAAAAGATTTGATAGCTTTTCTTTCTCCCCTTCTCTGGGAGCTTCTGGGGGCATCTTGGTGGTTGGGAATTCCTCCATTTTTTGGGGCACTGTGATTGAGATTCGGCCATTTGCTATTCTAGTTGAGTTTGTCTCTAAGCAGAATAATGAGAAATGGTCCTTAGTTTCAGTTTATGGCCCTTGTCAAGGGGAAGCTAGAGATAATTTTGTCAGCTGGTTATAACTTGCAAATACCTATGGATGCTAATTGGCTTCGGGTGGGTGATTTCAACTTTATAAGATCTCTGGAGAACAGGAATTTGCCAGGGGGGATCTGAATGATATCTTTATTTTCAATGAAATCATTGCCCATCTGGGTTTGCTTGAGCTGCCTCTTAAAGGAAGATCTTACACATGGTCTAATATGCAAGATAGCCCACTTTTAGAACAATTAAATTGGTTCTTCACTTCTACAGATTGGATTTCTTCTTACCCCATGACTGAAGTTTTGCCCGTGGCCAGAACAGCTTCTGACCATGTGCCATGTGTTGTCACAATTAAAACCTCTATTCCTAAATCTAAAATATTTAGGTTTGAGAACTTCTGGGTTGAGCTTGAGGGATTTATGGAATGTGTTCAACAGTCATGGCAGAAAACCTCTCATAAATCTCATATCATTGCTAGGATTGCTGATAAGTTTAAGAGTTTAAGAGGTGCTCTTAAGAAGTGGCAATTGTATATTTCCAAGCTGAAAATTTTGATAGCCAAATGCAATGATGTCATTTTGTGTCTTGATGGTCTTGAGGAGCTAAGGCCTTTATTCAGACCTGAATTTAACTTCAGGAAGGTAGTCAAGTTGCATATGGAGCAGCTCTTACATCTTTAGTTTGTTTATTGGAAAAAGAGGTGCACAATTAGATATATTAAACTTGCTGGTGAGAATACCAAATTCTTCCATGCTATGGCCATTGAGAGGCATAGAAGAAACTCTATTGCTTCCTTGAAGGACACTGATGGGACAATTGTCTCTAATCACTCACAGATGGAGGGCATCATTTGGAACTGTTTCAAGAATAGAATGGGAGTCTCTAATGGAATTGTCATGGGTTTTGATCTCAGCAAGTTGCTTAAGCCAGTTGAAGGGTTGGATTTTCTTACTGAACCCTTCACTAAGGAGGAAATGGATGACACTGTCAGACTTATGCCCATAGACAAAGCACCTGGTCCTGATTGTTTTAATGGATTGTTCTTTAAGAATACATTATCTGTCACAATTTCTATGAGTTGGATGAGGCTTTTCATTCTGGCACTACAAATTTGGAAAATATCAATGGCTCTTATATCACTCTGATCCCAAAGAAATTGAACCCTGAAGGGATTGGTGATTATAGACCAATTTCATTGACTGGAATGGGTCTTAAGTTTTTGTCTAAGATGGCTGCAAATAGGTTCCAAAAGATAATTATGGCATGCATACATAAAAATCAATATGGCTTTATAAAGAGCAGGACTATCCAGGACTGCGTTGGCTGGTCCCTGGAATATTTGCATCAGTGCCATCAATCTAAGAGGCCTATTCTGATTCTTAAGCTGGATTTTGAAAAGGCTTTTGACTCAATTGAGCATGAAACCATTTTGCAGATTCTAAAATATAAAGGCTTCAATCAGAAATGGATTCTTTGGGTCAAGCAGCTTCTTTCCACTGGGACATCGTCAGTCCTTCTAAATGGTGTACCTGGTAGGCAGTTCCTTTGTAAAAGGGGGTTAGACAGGGAGACTGTCTCTCACCTTTACTCTTTGTTATTGCTACTGATCTTCTACAAACAGTGGTGAATTATATGTTCAAGAGGGGAATTTTGAAATTGCCAATTCCATGCCATGACCAGGATTATCCCATTGTGCAATATGCTGATGATACTCTCATTATCTTACCAACAGATAGAATGCAACTCTTGGCTTTGAAGGACATGCTGCAAGTGTTCTCAAGATCAACAGGGCTAGATGTTAACTTTCACAAGTCTTCTATGATTCCCATAAATGTTGATGAGGATGCTATCATTGAGTTGGCTGCTGCTTTTGGTTGTCAAGTGGGTAAAATGCCTTTCACATATCTTGGCTTACCTGTTGGCACTACAAGGCCTAAAATGGTGGATTTTATGCCACTTGTGGATTGTATGGAGAGAAGGATGACAGCTAGTTCCTCTTTTCTTAATCAAGGGGAGAGACTCCAGTTCCTGAATTCTGCTCTGTCCTCCATGCCAATTTTTTATCTTGGTAGTTTGCTGGCACCTGCTAGAATTTTAAAGCAACTGGAGAGAATTCAGAGGCAGTGTTTATGGAGAAAGCATAGGGATGAGCCAGCTCCATCCTTGGCTGCTTGGGATCTCATTTGTAGGCCTAAGAACAAAGGTGGTTTGGGAATTTTGAACCTGGGGGTGCAGAACATGGCACTTTTGCTCAAACATTTGCATAACTTCTTAAGTAGGAGGGATTTGCCTTGGGTCTCTCTTATTTGGGACACATATTATCATTATTCAGTGCCTCAGGGTACTGACAGTTGTGGTTCTTTTTGGTGGAAGGATATTTTTAAGTTGATGGATCATTATAGGAACACAACCTGGGTTCAAGTTAATTGTGGGAGCACTGCTCTATTCTGGTCTGACTAGTGGAAGATTGGTGAATCAGTTGAACCTTTGCAGATTAGGTTCCCTAGGCTTTTCTCCTATGTGAAAGATCCCTGGATCACTGTCTATGAAGCCTTTCAATCTCAGGATATGGTTAACATGTTTCACTTGCCTTTATCTGCACAAGCATATCAGGAATTTTTGATAGTTCAAAATCTTATGGTCTCTTGTAGTAGAGACTTGGAGGCCAAGGATTCTTGGTTCTGGCAGGGGACATGTAATGCTTTTAAGCCCAAGCTGTTCTACTCTCTTATGCATTCAAACATGTCCTTTAACCCTCTCCTTCTATGGATACGGAAATCATCCTGCACAATGAAAATCAAAGTGTTTGCTTGGATGTTAATCATGGACAGGTTAAATACCAAAGACATGGTGGAAAGAAGGCATTGGCATATGGATGATGGAGTTTTTTGTCTCCTTTGCAGCTTGAGGACTAGAGAGACAAGGAATCATCTGTTTTTTGAATGCAACTTCAGTGTCAGAATATGGAATTATCTGCAAATCACATGGTCACCTGGGAATGACATGTCTGATATTGTTTTGCAAGCTAAACAGGACTTTGCAAAGCCTTTTTTCACTGAAGTTGTTTTTATTGCTTGTTGGAACATATGGATAATCAGGAATGCAAAGGTGTTTAGGCATGAGAGGCAGAGTTTCAACAAGTGGAGGAGTGCTTTTATCCATGATATTTTGCTAATGCAGCACAGAGTTAAGGCTAGGTACAAGGAAGAGCTTCTTAAGTGGATTTCCTTTCTTCCTCCTTGAGGTTTTGTATCTCTAGATCTTTAGTTTTTAGTTTCCTCTTCTGATTACCCCTTGTAATCTTTGTATATTGTATGCTACTTTTTTTTGAAATAAAGTTTTGAATGATGTGGGGGGTTTTCCCTACAGTTACCAGTCAAAAAAATCATGAAACTCGGCATGCTATCATGGAATGGCACGTAAATGCTATGATAAAAAATTGTCCCATTTGGGGCAGATTTAGGTATAAGCTTCTCACAAACCAGAGTTTCTCACAAGAAGCCTCATGGTTCCGGTAGGGGAACGTGTCACCTTTGTGGACGAAATGATATTCGTTGCCTCTTCTTGCTTTCAATTTTTATCTAGTGTCAACATAGAACAACATGGTGTTGTTTTAAATTCTGTAATTTTTGGGGGTTCGTTTGGACATTTTTATAAATTAACTAATCTTCTAGGCATTTTATGTGCATAATTCAAATTTGAATTATAGGCACATGCTCTAGTGCAGAAAAATGTGTTGAAAAATCAAATGTGTGTCCTTCGGTGCATGCTTAGGTCCCACGCAAGAAATGGGAATGAATTTGAAACACCTCGACACCGTCGCTCGGCCGCAAACATTGAGATACATGGTTTTTAAATGCTAGTAAATCCAAAACTTGTCAGAAATTCATGAAAGTTGGCATATTATCATGGAATGGCATGAAAATGATGTGGTAAAAAATTGTCCCATTTGGGGCAGATTTGGGTATAAGTTTGTCACATACCAGAGTTTCTCAGAAGAAGCCTCATGGTTCCGGTAGGGGAATGTGTCACCTTTGTGGACGAAACGATATTCGTTGCCTCTTCTTGCCTTCAGTTTTTATCTAATGTCAACATAGAACAACATGAGTGTCGTTTTAAATTTTGTACTTTTTCAGGATTTGTTAGGACATTTTATATATTAACTGAGTTTTCTTGGCATTTTATGTTCATAAAACGCAAATTTGAACTACATGCACATGCTCCAGTGCAGAAAAATGGATTGGAAAATTAAATGTGTGTCATTGGGTGCATGCTTAGGTCCCACGCAAGAAATTGTAATGGATTTCAAATACCTCGGCACTCACTACTGGAATCAGCAGATTTGCCGTCTGCCTACTCTTTGCCGTCCGCTAGCAGACGGCAAAGGTAGGCTTTGCCATCAGCCAACTCTTTGCCGTCTGCTAGCAGACGACAAAGAGGGGGTTGGGCCCACTGGCTGTCAAACCCTAACGGGCCCCCTCTTTGCCGTCTGCTAGCAGACGACAAAACTTTCTTTGCCGTCCGCTAGTTGACGGCAAAGGAGAGGCGGACGACAAAGCTTCAAAATTGACTTAACGGGGACGCGCCCCTGCCGTCGCCTTCTCTCTGTCTCCTCTCCTCTTTATTTCCTCCCTCTGCCACCCACCTCGCGCCGTCGCCGCCGCACCCTCCCCGCGCCGTCGCCGCCGCACCCTCCCTGCACCGTCGCCGCTGATGTCTACTACACAACCTTCTTCTTGTAGACGTTGTTGGGCCTCCAAGTGCAGAGGTTTGTAGGACAATAGCAAATTTCCCTCAAGTGGATGACCTAAGGTTTATCAATCCGTGGGAGGTGTAGGTTGAAGATGGTCTCTCTCAAGCAACCCTGCAACCAAATAACAAAGAGTCTGTTGTGTCCCCAACACACCCAATACAATGGTAAATTGTATAGGTGCACTAGTTTGGCGAAGAGATGGTGATACGAGTGCAATATGGATGGTAGATATAGGTTTTTGTAATCTGAAAATATAAAAACAGCATGGTAACTAATAATAAAAGTGAGCACAAACGATATTGCAATGCTAGGAAACAAGGCCTAGGGTTCATACTTTCACTAGTGTAAGTTCTCTCAACAATAATAACATAATTGGATCATATAACTATCCCTCAACATGCAACAAAGAGTCACTCCAAAGTCACTAATAGCGGAGAACAAACGAAGAGATTATGGTAGGGTACGAAACCACCTCAAAGTTATCCTTTCGGATCAATCTATTCAAGAGTCCGTAGTAAAATAACATGAAGCTATTCTTTCCGTTCGATCTATCATAGAGTTCGTACTAGAATAACACCTTAAGACACAAATCAACCAAAACCCTAATGTCGCCCAGATACTCCAATGTCACCTCAAGTATCCGTGGGTATGATTATACGATATGCATCACACAATCTCAGATTCATCTATTCAACCAACACATAGAACCTCAAAGAGTGCCCCAAAGTTTCTACCGGAGAGTCAAGACGAAAACGTGTGCCAACCCCTATGCATAAGTTCACGAAGTCACGGAACCCGCCAGTTGATCACCAAAACATACATCAAGTAGATCATGTGATATCCTATTGTCACCACAGATAGGCACATGCAAGACATACATCAAGTGTTCTCAAATCCTTAAAGACTCAATCCGATAAGATAACTTCAAAGGGAAAACTCAATCCATTACAAGAGAGTAGAGGGGGAGAAACATCATAAGATCCAACTATAATAGCAAAGCTCGCGATACATCAAGATCGTACCTCCTCAAGAACATGAGAGAGAGAGAGAGATCAAACACATAGCTACTGGTACATACCCTCAGCCCCGAGGGTGAAATACTCCCTCCTCGTCATGGAGAGCGCCGGGATGATGAAGATGGCCACCGGAGAGGGATTCCCCCCTCCGGTAGGGTGCCGGAACGGGCCCCGATTGGTTTTTGGCAGGGAATAATATAAAAGTGTATAAATAAGCCCATTAAACATCCAAAACAGAATATATAATAGCATGGAACAATCAAAAATTATAGATACGTTGGAGACGTATCAGCCGCCCCCTCCCTGCCTCCCTACCCCCTCCCGAGCCTCCCCGCCGCAGCCGCGAGTCGACCGCCCCCGAGGAGCGCCGCCCGTCGCAGCCCCCTTCCCGCCCCGTCGCCACCCAGCCTTGCCGCCGCCCCGTCGCCGCCCCCTCCCCGACCCGTCGCCACCCCCACGGTGAGCCCCTGCCACCCCCTCTCCTGTTTTTTTCTGTTTAGTTTAGGTTTTTTAGTTTAGGTTTTTCAGTTTAGTTAGTTTAGGTTTAATTAGTTTAGGTTATTTAGTTTAATTAGTTTAGGTTATTTAGTTTAATTAGTTTAGGTTGTTTATTTTAGGTTTAGGTTTAATTAGTTTAGGTTTTTTAGTTTAGTTAGTTTAGGTCATTTAGTTTAATTAGTCCTGTTCACTTACTCGAGAGCAAATTGGCAGTGCTTCAACTGGAGCTTGGTCTATCTAGCTTGACTTTATTGATGCAAATTTATTTTTCTAGGGTTTGGGGCTGTGCATGGTTGATGCAAATTTGAATGCAAAGTTGTTCTTGGTGGATGCAAAGTTGTTTGAGTAGCAGCAGATTAGGCATATTGTTCTAGGGTTTGAGAATCTAGGGTTTGAGAATTTTTCTAGTTGTTCTTGGTGGATGCAATATTGATTAGGGTACTTTGTTAGATTACTATGCTTTGTTAGATTGCCATTGCCAACTAACATACCAATTTAATTAAGTGTTGTTGAGCAAAAGTGCATTGCTTTTTTTTTCTTAGTTTACTTTCATGTCTAAAAACTTGGCTCTGTTCCAACTATGTCCATTTATCAGATATGATAGTGTTGAATTAGAGCCAAGTTTCCTATGTTGCTTGCATATATTGACTGATTCAACTATGATGTAATTTCATTTCATGGGGAATGAGTAGAAGTGTTCTTGCCATCATAAATGTCCACAAGTGCATTGCTTTTTGAATGTGAAATGATAAATTCCTACGCACACACAAGATCATGGTGATGCATAGCAACGAGAGGGGAGAGTGTGTCCACGTACCCTCGTAGACCGAAAGTGGAAGCATTAGCACAACGCGGTTGATGTAGTCGTACGTCTTCACGATCCGACCGATCAAGTACTGAACGCAGGCACCTCTGAGTTCAGCACACGTTCAGCCCGATGACGTCCCTCGAACTCCGATCTAGCCGAGTGTTGAGGGAGAGTTTCGTCAGCACGACGGCGTGGTGACGATGATGATGTTCTACTGACGCAGGGCTTCGCCTAAGCACCGCTACAATATTATCGAGGTGGACTATGGTGGAGGGGGCACCGCACACGGCTAAAAGATCAAACGATCAATTGTTGTGTCTCTAGGGTGCCCCCTGCCCCCGTATATAAAGGAGCAAGGGGGAGAGGTGCGGCCGGCCAGGAGGGGCGCGCCAGGAGGAGTCCTACTCCCACCGGGAGTAGGACTCCCTCCCTTTTCCTTGTTGGACTAGGAGTGGAGGGGGAAAGAGGAGGGAGAGAGGAAGGAAAGGGGGGGCGCCGCCCCCCTCTCCTTTTCCTATTCGGACTAGGGGGAGGGGTGCACGGCCCTACCCTGGCTGCCTCTCCTCTCTTCCACTAAGGCCCACTATGGCCCATTAAGCCCCCGGGGGGTTCCGGTAACCTCCCGGTACTTCGGAAAAATTCCGATTTCACCCGGAACACTTCCGATATCCAAACATAGGCTTCCAATATATCAATCTTCATGTCTCGACCATTTCGAGACTCCTCGTCATGTCTGTGATCACATCCGGGACTCCGAATAACCTTCGGTACATCAAAACATTAAACTCATAATATAACTGTCATCGAAACTTTAAGCGTGCGGACCCTACAGGTTCGAGAACTATGTAGACATGACCGAGACACGTCTCTGGTCAATAACCAATAGCGGAACCTGGATGCTCATATTGGCTCCCAAGTATTCTAGGAAGATCTTTATCGGTCAGACCGCATAACAACATACATTGTTCCCTTTGTCATCGGTATGTTACTTGCCCGAGATTCGATCGTCGGTATCTCAATACCTAGTTCAATCTCGTTACCGGCAAGTCTCTTTACTCGTTCGTAATACATCATCCCGCAACAAACTCATTAGTTGAAATGCTTGCAAGGCTTATAGTGATGTGCATTACTGAGTGGGCCCAGAGATACCTCTCCGACAATCGGAGTGACAAATCCTAATCTCGAAATACGCCAACCCAACAAGTACCTTCGGAGACACCTGTAGAGCACCTTTATAATCACCCAGTTACGTTGTGACGTTTGGTAGCACACAAAGTGTTCCTCCGGTAAACGGGAGTTGCATAATCTCATAGTCATAGGGACATGTATAAGTCATGAAGAAAGCAATGGCAACATACTAAACGATCAAGTGCTAAGCTAACGGAATGGGTCAAGTCAATCACATCATTCTCCTAATGATGTGATCCCGTTAATCAAATGACAACTCATGTCTATGGTTAGGAAACATAACCATCTTTAATTAACGAGCTAGTCAAGTAGAGGCATACTAGTGACACTCTGTTTGTCTATGTATTCACACATGTATTATGTTTCCGGCGGTTAATACAATTCTAGCATGAATAATAAACATTTATCATGATATAAGGAAATAAATAATAACTTTATTATTGCCTCTAGGGCATATTTCCTTCAGTCTCCCACTTGCACTAGAGTCAATAATCTAGTTCACATCGCCATGTGATTTAACATCAATAGTTCACATCTTTATGTGGTTAACACCCATAGTTCACATCGATATGTGACCAACACCCAAAGGGTTTACTAGTCAGTAATCTAGTTCACATCGCTATGTGATTAACACCCAAAGAGTACTAAGGTGTGGTCATGTTTTGCTTGTGAGATAATTTTAGTCAACAGGTCTGTCACATTCAGATCCGTAAGTATTTTGCAAATTCTATTTCTACAATGCTCTGCACGGAGCTACTCTAGCTAATAGCTCCCACTTTCAATATGTATCCAGATTGAGACTTAGAGTCATCTGGATCAGTGTCAAAAACTTGCATTAACGTAACCCTTTACGACGAACCTTTTTTTTCACCTCCATAATCGAGAAACATATCCTTATTCCACTAAGGATAATTTTGACCGCTGTCCAGTGATCTACTCCTAGATCACTATTGTACTCCCTTGCCAAAGTCAGTGGTAGGGTATACAATAGATCTGGTACACAGCATAGCATACTTTGTAGAACTTATGGCATAGGGAATGACTTTCATTCTCTTTCTATCTTCTGCCGTGGTCGGGCTTTGAGTCTTACTCAATTTCACACCTTGTAACACAGGCAAGAACTCTTTCTTTGACTGTTCCATTTTGAACTACTTCAAAATCTTGTTAAGGTATGTACTCATTGAAAAAACTTATCAAGCGTCTTGATCTATCTCTATAGATCTTGATGCTCAGCAGCTTCACCGAGGCCTTTCTTTGAAAAACTCCTTTCAAACACTCCTTTATGCTTTGCAGAATAATTCTACATTATTTCCGATCAACAATATGTCATTCACATATACTTATCAGAAATGCTGTAGTGCTCCCACTCACTTTCTTGTAAATACAGGCTTCACCGCAAGTCTGTATAAAACTATATCCTTTGATCAACTTATCAAAGCGTATATTCCAACTCCGAGATGCTTGCACCAGTCCATAGATGGATCGCTGGAGCTTGCATATTTTGTTAGCACCTTTAGGATTGACAAAACCTTCTGGTTCCATCGTATACAACTCTTCTTTAATAAATCCATTAAGGAATGCAGTTTTGTTTATCCATTTGCCAGATTTCATAAAATGCGGCAATTGCTAACATGATTCGGACAGACTTAAGCATAGATACGAGTGAGAAACTCTCATCGTAGTCAACACCTTGAACTTGTCGAAAACCCTTTTGCGACAATTCTAGCTTTGTAGATAGTAACACTACTATCAGCGTCCGTCTTCCTCTTGAAGATCCATTTAATCTCAATGGCTCGCCGATCATTGGGCAAGTCAATCAAAGTCCATACTTTGTTCTCATACATGGTTCTCATCTCAGATTTCATGGCCTCAAGCCATTTCGTGGAATCTGGGCTCATCATCGCTTCCTCATAGTTCGTAGGTTTATCATGGTCTAGTAACATGACTTCCAGAACAGGATTACCGTACCACTCTGGTGCGGATCTCACTTTAGTTTACCTACGAGTTCGGTTGTAACTTGATCTGTAGTTACATGATCATCATCATTAGCTTCCTCACTAATTGGTGTAGTAGTCACAGGAACAGATTTCTGCGATGAACAACTTTCCAATAAGGGAGCAGGTACAGTTACCTCATCAAGTTCTACTTTCCTCCCGCTCACTTCTTTCAAGAGAAACTCCTTCTCTAGAAAGGATCCATTCTTAGCAACGAATGTCTTGCCTTCGGATCTGTGATAGAAGGTGTACCCAACTGTCTCCTTTGGGTATCCTATGAAGACACATTTCTCCGATTTGGGTTTGAGCTTATCAGGATGAAACTTTTTCACATAAGCATCGGAACCCCAAACTTTAAGAAACGACAGCTTAGGTTTCTTGCCAAACCATAGTCCATACGGTGTCGTCTCAACGGATTTAGATGGTGCCCTATTTAACGTGAATGCAGCTGTCACTAATGCATAACCCCAAAACGATAGTGGTAGATAGGTAAGAAACATCATAGATTGCACTATATCCAATAAAGTACGGTTATGACGTTCGGACACACCATTACGCTGTGGTGTTCCAGATGGCGTGAGTTGCGAAACTATTCCACATTGTTTCAAATGAAGACCAAACTCGTAACTCAAATATTCGTCTCCGCGATCAAATCGCAGAAAAAAATTATTTTCTTGTTACAATGATTCTCCACTTCACTCTGGAATTCTTTGAACTTTTCAACCGTTTCAGACTTATGTTTCATTAAGTAGATATACCCATATCTGCTTAAATCATCTGTGAAGGTTAGAAAATAACGATACCCTCCGCGAGCCTCAACACTCATCGGATCGCATACATCAGTATGTATTATTTCCAATAAGTCAGTTGCTCGCTCCATTGTTCCGGAGAACGGAGTCTTAGTCATCTTGCCCATAAGGCATGGTTCGCAAGCATCAAGTGATTCCAAAAATCCCATCAGCATGGAGTTTCTTCATGCGCTTTACACCAATATGACCTAAACGGCAGTGCCACAAATAAGTTGCACTATCATTATTAACTTTGCATCTTTTGGCTTCATTATTATCAATATGTGTATCACTACGATTGAGATCCAACAAACCATTTTATTGGGTGTATGACCATAGAAGGTTTTATTCATGTAAACAGAACAACAATTATTCTCTAATTTAAATGAATAACCGTATTGCAACAAACATGATCAAATCATATTCATGCTCAACGCAAACACCAAATAACACTTATTTAGTTTCAACACTAATCCCGAAAGTATAGGGAGTGTGCGATGATGATCATATCAATCTTGGAACTACTTCCAACACACATCGTCACCTCGCCTTTTACTAGTCTCTGTTTATTCTGCAACTCCCGTTTTCGAGTTACTACTCTTTAGCAACTGAACCAGTATCAAATACTGAGGGGTTGCTATAAACACTAGTAAAGTACACATCAATAACATGTATATCAAATATACCTTTGTTCACTTTGCCATCCTTCTTATCCGCCAAATACTTGGGGCAGTTCCGCTTCCAGTGACCAGTCCCTTTGCAGTAGAAGCACTCAGTTTCAGGCTTAGGTCCAGACTTGGGCTTCTTCTCTTGAGCAGCAACTTGCTTGCCGTTCTTATTGAAGTTCCCCTTCTATCCCTTTGCCCTTTTCTTGAAACTAGTGATCTTGTTAACCATCAACACTTGATACTCTTTCTTGATTTCTACCTCCGTCGATTTCAGCATCACGAAGAGCTTGGGAATCATTTCTGTTATCCCTTGCATATTATAGTTCATCACGAAGTTCTACTAACTTGGTGATGGTGACTAGAGAATTCTGTCAATCACTATTTTATCTGGAAGATTAACTCCCACTTGATTCAAGCGATTGTAGTACCCAGACAATCTGAGCACATGCTCACTGCTTGAGCTATTCTCCTCCATCTTTTAGCTATAGAACATGTTGGAGACTTCATATCTCTCAACTCGGGTATTTTCTTGAAATATTAACTTCAACTCCTGGAACATCTCATATGGTCCATGACGTTGAAAACGTCTTTGAAGTCCCGATTCTTAGCCGTTAAGCATGGTGCACTGAACTATCAAGTAGTCATCATATTGAGCTAGCCAAACGTTCATAACGTCTGCATCTGCTCCTGCAATAGGTTTGTCACCTAGCGGTGCATCAAGGACATAATTCTTCTGTGCAGCAACGAGGATAAACCTCAGATCACGGACCCAGTCCGCATCATTGCTACTATCATCTTTCAACTTGGTTTTCTCTAGGAACATATATAAAACATAGGGAAGCAACAACGCGAGCTATTGATCTACAACATAGATATGCTAATACTACCAGGACTAAGTTCATGATAAATTAAAGTTCAATTAATCATATTGCTTAAGAACTCCCACTTAGATAGACATCCCTCTAATCCTCTAAGTGATCACGTGATCCATATCAACTTAACCATGTCCGATGATCACGTGAGATGGAGTAGTTTCAACGGTGAACATCACTATGTTGATCATATCCACTATATGATTCACGCTCGACCTTCCGGTCTCCGTGTTCCGAGGCCATATCTGTTATATGCTAGGCTCGTCAAGCTTAACCTGAGTATTCCGCGTGTGCAACTGTTTTGCACCCGTTGTATTTGAACGTAGAACCTATCACACCCGATCATCACGTGGTGTCTCAGCACGAAGAACTTTCGCAACGGTGCATACTCAGGGAGAACACTTATACTTTGATAATTTAGTGAGGGATCATCTTATAATGCTACCGTCAATCAAAGCAAGATAAGATGCATAAAAGATAAACATCACATGCAATCAATATAAGTGATATGATATGGCCATCCTCATCTTGTGCTTGTGATCTCCATCTCCGAAGCACCGTCATGATCACCATCATCACCGGCGCGACACCTTGATCTCCATCGTAGCATCGTTGTCGTCTCGCCAATCTTATGCTTCTAAGACTATCGCTACCGCTTAGTGATAAAGTAAAGCATCACAGGGCGATTGCATTGCATACAATAAAGCGACAACCATATGGCTCCTGCCAGTTGCCGATAACTCGGTTACAAAACATGATCATCTCATACAATAAAGTTTAGCATCATGTCTTGACCATATCACATCACAACATGCCCTGCAAAAACAAGTTAGACGTCCTCTACTTTGTTGTTGCAAATTTTACGTGGCTGCTACGGGCTTAGCAAGAACCATTCTCACCTACGTATCAAAACCACAACGATAGTTTGTCAAGTTAGTGCTGTTTTAACCTTCTCAAGGATCGGGCGTAGCCACACTCGCTTCAACTAAAGTTGGAGAAACTGACACCCGCCAGCCACCTCTGTGCAAAGCACGTCAGAAGAACCAGTCTCGCGTAAGCGTACGCGTAATGTTGGTCCGGGCCGCTTCATCCAACAATACCGCTGAACCAAAGTATGACATGCTGGTAAGCAGTATGACTTATATCGCCCACAACTCACTTGTGTTCTACTCGTGCATATAACATCAACGCATAAAACCTGGCTCTGATAAGACTGTTGGGGAACGTAGCAATTTCAAAAAAATTCCTACGCACACACAAGATCATGGTGATGCATAGCAACGAGAGGGGAGAGTGTGTCCACGTACCCTCGTAGACCGAAAGTGGAAGCATTAGCACAACGCGGTTGATGTAGTCGTACGTCTTCACGATCCGACCGATCAAGTACTGAACGCAGGCACCTCTGAGTTCAGCACACGTTCAGCCCGATGACGTCCCTCGAACTCCGATCTAGCCGAGTGTTGAGGGAGAGTTTCGTCAGCACGACGGCGTGGTGACGATGATGATGTTCTACTGACGCAGGGCTTCGCCTAAGCACCGCTACAATATTATCGAGGTGGACTATGGTGGAGGGGGCACCGCACACGGCTAAAAGATCAAACGATCAATTGTTGTGTCTCTAGGGTGCCCCCTGCCCCCGTATATAAAGGAGCAAGGGGGAGAGGTGCGGCCGGCCAGGAGGGGCGCGCCAGGAGGAGTCCTACTCCCACCGGGAGTAGGACTCCCTCCCTTTTCCTTGTTGGACTAGGAGTGGAGGGGGAAAGAGGAGGGAGAGAGGAAGGAAAGGGGGGGCGCCGCCCCCCTCTCCTTTTCCTATTCGGACTAGGGGGAGGGGTGCGCGGCCCTACCCTGGCTGCCTCTCCTCTCTTCCACTAAGGCCCACTATGGCCCATTAAGCCCCCGGGGGGTTCCGGTAACCTCCCGGTACTTCGGAAAAATTCCGATTTCACCCGGAACACTTCCGATATCCAAACATAGGCTTCCAATATATCAATCTTCATGTCTCGACCATTTCGAGACTCCTCGTCATGTCTGTGATCACATCCGGGACTCCGAATAACCTTCGGTACATCAAAACATTAAACTCATAATATAACTGTCATCGAAACTTTAAGCGTGCGGACCCTACAGGTTCGAGAACTATGTAGACATGACCGAGACACGTCTCTGGTCAATAACCAATAGCGGAACCTGGATGCTCATATTGGCTCCCAAGTATTCTAGGAAGATCTTTATCGGTCAGACCGCATAACAACATACATTGTTCCCTTTGTCATCGGTATGTTACTTGCCCGAGATTCGATCGTCGGTATCTCAATACCTAGTTCAATCTCGTTACCGGCAAGTCTCTTTACTCGTTCGTAATACATCATCCCGCAACAAGCTCATTAGTTGCAATGCTTGCAAGGCTTATAGTGATGTGCATTACTGAGTGGGCCCAGAGATACCTCTCCGACAATCGGAGTGACAAATCCTAATCTCGAAATACGCCAACCCAACAAGTACCTTCGGAGACACCTGTAGAGCACCTTTATAATCACCCAGTTACGTTGTGACGTTTGGTAGCACACAAAGTGTTCCTCCGGTAAACGGGAGTTGCATAATCTCATAGTCATAGGGACATGTATAAGTCATGAAGAAAGCAATGGCAACATACTAAATGATCAAGTGCTAAGCTAACGGAATGGGTCAAGTCAATCACATCATTCTCCTAATGATGTGATCCCGTTAATCAAATGACAACTCATGTCTATGGTTAGGAAACATAACCATCTTTAATTAACGAGCTAGTCAAGTAGAGGCATACTAGTGACACTCTGTTTGTCTATGTATTCACACATGTATTATGTTTCCGGTTAATACAATTCTAGCATGAATAATAAACATTTATCATGATATAAGGAAATAAATAATAACTTTATTATTGCCTCTAGGGCATATTTCCTTCAGTCTCCCACTTGCACTAGAGTCAATAATCTAGTTCACATCGCCATGTGATTTAACATCAATAGTTCACATCTTTATGTGGTTAACACCCATAGTTCACATCGATATGTGACCAACACCCAAAGGGTTTACTAGAGTCAGTAATCTAGTTCACATCGCTATGTGATTAACACCCAAAGAGTACTAAGGTGTGGTCATGTTTTGCTTGTGAGATAATTTTAGTCAACAGGTCTGTCACATTCAGATCCGTAAGTATTTTCCAAATTCTATTTCTACAATGCTCTGCACGGAGCTACTCTAGCTAATAGCTCCCACTTTCAATATGTATCCAGATTGAGACTTAGAGTCATCTGGATCAGTGTCAAAAACTTGCATTAACGTAACCCTTTACGACGAACCTTTTTTTTCACCTCCATAATCGAGAAACATATCCTTATTCCACTAAGGAGCAAGGGGGAGAGGTGCGGCCGGCCAGGAGGGGCGCGCCAGGAGGAGTCCTACTCCTACCGGGAGTAGGACTCCCTCCCTTTTCCTTGTTGGACTAGGAGTGGAGGGGGAAAGAGGAGGGAGAGAGGAATGAAAGGCCCCCCTCTCCTTGTCCTATTCGGACTAGGGGGGGAGGGGCGCGCGACCCTGCCCTGGCCGCCTCTCCTCTCTTCAACTAAGGCCCACTATGGCCCATTAAGCCCCCGGGGGGTTCCGGTAACCTCCCGGCACTGGTAAAATTCCGATTTCACCCGGAACACTTCCGATATCCAAACATAGGCTTCCAATATATCAGTCTTCATGTCTCGACCATTTCGAGACTCCTCGTCATGTCCGTGATCACATCCGGGACTCCGAACAACCTTCGGTACATCAAAACATATAAACTCATAATATAACTGTCATCGAAACTTTAAGCGTGCGGACCCTACGGGTTCGAGAACTATGTAGACATGACCGAGACACGTCTCCGGTCAATAACCAATAGCGGAACCTGGATGCTCATATTGGCTCCCACATATTCTATGAAGATCTTTATCGGTTAGACCGCATAACAACATACGTTGTTCCCTTTGTCATCGGTATGTTACTTGGCCGAGATTCGATCGTCGGTATCTCAATACCTAGTTCAATCTCGTTACCGGCAAGTCTCTTTACTCGTTCCGTAATACATCATCCCACAACAAACTCATTAGTTGCAATGCTTGCAAGGCTCATAGTGATGTGCATTACTGAGTGGGCCCAGAGATACCTCTGCGACAATCGGAGTGACAAATCCTAATCTCGAAATACGCCAACCCAACAAGTACCTTCGGAGACACGTGTAGAGCACCTTTATAATCACCCAGTTACGTTGTGACGTTTGGTAGCACACAAAGTGTTCCTCCGGTAAACGGGAGTTGCATAATCTCATAGTCATAGGAACGTGTATAAGTCATGAAGAAAGCAATAGCAACATACTAAACGATCAAGTGCTAAGCTAACGGAATGGGTCAAGTCAATCACATCATTCTCCTAATGATGTGATCCCGTTAATCAAATGACAACTCATGGCTATGGTTAGGAAACATAACCATCTTTAATTAACGAGGTAGTCAAGTAGAGGCATACTAGGGCATATTATTGCCTCTAGGGCATATTTCCTTCAGCAAGGTCGCTGACGCACGTGCAGGCCTCCACCTCCGCCTCCCGCCTTCGGGCGGCGGTGGTGGAGCGGATGTTGACCCCGACGGTCGTTGGTGGGCTAGCGGCCGGCGATGGGGTGGCGGCCACGACCACCACCTCTCACCTTCGGGCCGCGGTGGCAGAGCGGGTGATGGCCACGGTGGCTGACAATGGGGTGGCGGCCATGACGGCCACCTCCCGCCTTCGCGCCGCGGCAGCGGAGCGGGCGATGGCCCTGGCTTTCGACGTTGGTGTGGCGGCAATGGCGACCGGCAACAGCTGCCGTCGGGCAGCGGCGGCGGAGCATGTGGTGGGTGTTCCACGCACACCCAACAGGGACGCCACACGCACTACACTACGTCAGGGACTACGCTGCCGCTATGGTGTAGCCTCCCAGGTGGAGCTGTCCTCTGATGATGGCGGAGTGGCTGAGCGACGACGACGGACCGGTGCCATTAGCAATGGTGGGAGAAGCAGACTAGATAAGCTACAGGGAGGGAAGGGAAAATGCGACACAGGACTCGCTGGCCATGAGGGTTTATATAGCAGGCCGGTAAGCATTCTGAGTTTGGGGGATTTCACTGAGTCAGGCGGGAAGCTTGCGCGGGAACCTGCGTGGTTGCGCGGGAACAGGCTCACCGCCGATTCATTGGCGCCACTTCGAGCCACTGTTTGGCCAAAAGAATGCCTACGCGGTGCTCAATCTTGCGCTCGAAGCCGTCTGCGGTAGTGGGGTGACAAGACGTGTGAGAGGAGGACGAAACAACACGTACACATACGGTTAATAAATAAAAAATGTTTGCGATTTAATTACCTACTACCTCCGTCCTGGTTTATAAGTCCTGTTTATATTTTTGTGCCAAAATTTGACTAGGGATTTAACTAGTAAAATACGAATGCATGTCACCAAAGATTATATCCTTGGATTCATATTCGAGCATCGTTTCCAATTATATTATTTTTTATAACATGCATTAACATTTTGTTAGTTAAATTTGAGGTCAAAATATGGCACAGAATATAAAGGGGACTAATAAACGAGGACGGAGGTAGTAGCACAGGACCGCTCTCTATGCATGTCACAAACGATTGTTCGACCACCGTGTGATGTGGAACGCGACGTAGTTTCACATCATGCTGCTCGCTCGCAACTACAGGCCGAACTGCTCTATGTGCGTGCTTGCTCGCGGTTGAGGCGGCAGCAGCGTGCTCTGCTAGCATCTCGCCGCATGTGCTCTGCTCTCGCGTCCCTCCACGCGCGCTGCCAGTGGTTGGGGCCGGTGCACGATCACATACGTTCGTGCTGCCATTATGCATGCGGTTGCGCCGGGCGTGGCGCGACGATGCAGTTACCCGCTGCAAAAACTGCCATGCGGACGTCCCGAGAATCCAGGCCGCCCAGCCCCCATTAATTCCCGCGGCCATTTACCTCTCGCGCCCCACGACACAATAATCAAGCACACCCACGACGACACATACTGAGAGGATATCCAGCAGCTCCAATGTCGCTCCCCGTGGCTCCAACGGCACTCCCCGTTGGCTGATGACGACAATGGACGACAGTTCACCTCGCCTCAGGTAGTGGACACCCATGTGAGGGGGAAGGACCTCTCGGTGGTGTACATGAAAAAGTTGATCTCGGTGGAGAGCTCCATACAAACTATGGAGCAGTTGCTTGCCGAGGACAAGTACCATGTGGTCGGCTTCAACCTCGAGTTCACCGGCGGTCGTGCCGGGCGTGATCAGAAGGTTGCCGTCGCCCAGTTGTGCGTGCGTCGTCACGTCCTCGTCTACCACTATTGCCTGGCCACAAGGCCTTGTGAGCGTTTCGCCAGGTTTATCAAGAGCCATGACTATAGTTTCGCTACGGTGGACATCATCAATGATCTAAAAGCGCTCGAGGTTTTGGGCTTGGCCTGCTAGAACCTTGTCGACATCCGTCACCACTACAGGGTCTGGGGCAGCCCGAAGAACAAGCAGAACTCCTTGGTTGACCTCACCTCGGACATCATCGACCCCTACTACAAGAACATGAAGGGTCCATGCAACAAGGACAAGATCGCGTGGCATAGTGCCTGGGAGCAGAGAATGGATGAAGAACACGTCAAGTACGCGGCCAAGGGCGCGTACACAAGCTACGAGATGTACATGCGGATTGTTGACATGAGAAAGTGCCTTCGTCCTGCCCCAGACGAGGGATCGAGCCACAGAGTAGTGGCGGCAGCCTCAGAAGAAGTAGATGATTAGATGATCGTTCCTCCTAGTTTATAATGCATGTAATTGTTTGTTGAGGTGTGTGCAAATGTTTTGTGTAGTCACTTATGTAATTGGATGTTTATTTGTGGTTATATATGTTGTTCATCCGAAGACAGAGCAAATCACATCGCACATGGAGTAAACTAGGGAACCCGTCGGTGATGATTTTGTCAATCACTGATAATTGCATACTAACAAGCGTTTGCCCACAATAGTCACGGGTTATTAGCAGCAATCGTCTGTGTTATTATGAGTCTTCCCACACATTTCTGATTAGTGACCTATTTGCCGCGTATCACACATATCTTGTTAAGTTGAACTGTTTCTGCTGTCTTGGCTCATCGCAAACAGTTCATCAGAGTAAACTATATACCCTATATCACACACACCTTGATCTGGCTAGTCGTTTCTGTTGTGTTGCCTAATCACAAACGGTTCATCCGTGTGAACTGTATGCCGTATATTACACACCTTCAGGTGGCTGACAGTTTCTATTGTTACGATCATCACAAATAGTTCATTCGAGTGAATATGCCGAGCATCGCACACAGAACTATGGTCTGAATTTTGTTTGATGTCTCTGCCATCACAAACAGTTTGTCTCATTTTTGATGCTTTTCTTACACCACAGTTTGCGATTAATGCATCACACATAGTTCCGTCGAAGGGTCTCTGATCATACTGTCACGTTAGGACCATCCTGCAGTATTGATGGTCTCGGAAGATTGGAGACTGAAAGGTCAAACCTGAGTCATATAGTAGATATGATCAACATGGAGATGTTCACCATTGAAGACTACCCCATCTCACGTGATGATCAGACATGAGTTAGTTAATTTGGATCATGTATCACTTAGAAAACTTGAGGGATGTTGATTTAAGTGGGAGTTCATTAGTAATTTGATTATTAGAACTAAAATTTATCATGAACTTAGTCCTAATAGTCTTTGCAAATCTATGTTGTAGATCAATGGCCCGTGCTACCATTCCCTTGAATTTTAATGCGTTCCTAGAGAAATCTAAGTTGAAAGATGATGGCATCAACTACACGGACTAGGTCCGTAACTTGTTGATTATCCTCATTGCTGCACAGAAGAATTATGTCCTTGATGCACCGCTAGGTGACAGACCTGCTGCAGGAGCTGACGCAGACGTTGTGAATGTCTGGCAAGCTCGATCTGATGACAACTCGATAGTTCAGTGTGCCATGCTTTACGGCTTGGAACCGGGACTTCAAAAGCGTTTTGAATGCCACGGATCATATGAAATGTTCCAAGATCTGAAGTTAATATTTCAAGCTAATGCTCTGGTTGAGAGATATAAAGTCTCGAACAAGTTCCTTAGCTGTAAGATGGAGGAGAACAGTTTTGTCAGTGAACACATACTCAGAATGTCTTGGTACCACAACCACTTGACTCAGCTGGGAATTGATCTTCCAATTGAG
Source organism: Triticum aestivum (assembly GCF_018294505.1). Taxonomy (NCBI): domain Eukaryota; kingdom Viridiplantae; phylum Streptophyta; class Magnoliopsida; order Poales; family Poaceae; genus Triticum; species Triticum aestivum. The sequence continues at coordinate 345,190,020 of NC_057799.1, forward strand.
AGTGTTATTGATAGAGTTCTTCAGTCACTACCACCAAGCTATAAAGGCTTCATGATGAACTATAATATGCAAGGAATGACAAAAAGGATTCCCGAGCTCTTCGCGATGCTGAGATCAGCGGAGGTAGAAATAAAAAAGGAGTATCAAGTGTTGATGGTTAATAAGACCACGAGTTTTAAGAAAAAGGGCAAGGGAAAGAAAGGGAACTTCAAGAGGAACGGCAAGCAAGTTGCCGCTCCTGTGAAGAAGCCCAAAGCTGGACCCAACACTGGTATAGCGTGGTGCTATACAAACAGTTTTTAACCCCTTTCCGCAACGGCATTTGGAACCGTCGCCTAGTGAGTGACTGCGATGGGGGGGGGTCCTTCCCACACGACCCAGAAACCGTCGGGGATATGCTCTCCTGCCACACACGCTCGGCAAAATGAGGTCGTGTGCGATCGGCAAGCTATACGTACAGTAGTGCTAAAAACACAATTATACAGGCAAAATCGTTTCTAGTAGTAAGTACATCCCACACAGTCAGTCCCCGCTAAACGTTTCCGTTCGTATGTACATTCCACACAGTCAATCCAAGGAATACGTTTCCGTTAGTATGTACATCACACACGGTGCGTGGAAGAAACTGTGTGGCAAATGTTGTCCATCACACATGCTTTTTATGTGGTAATCATTTGCGCAAGGTGGCCTAACGCAAACAGTTTTCAAGAGGATGTCGTGTGTGATTGTTCACTAATCCAACACGGTCTATTCCTCGAAACTGTGTGCATTGTCTAAAGTCATCGCCCATGGTGTTTTCTCAATAACCGTTTGCAATAGAAAAACCCAATTAGCAGGCTAATTGTCTCATTGTTAATATTTCATTTATTAATCTAATTGGCATTTCATATTAAGCACACAATGTATTTCATTTCCATATTAAGGAAGCAGGATTTCATAATAGAAATACATCATAGTACAACATCATATAGCTTTAGCACTCAGCTACCCCATTACACAGCTGCACCATTACCAAGTTTCAGATGCAACATCTAAAACCTTTCAAAATTAGCATCATAGATGGAACATAGACAAATGAATCTCATCTGGAAAACTTCTGAAGCAGAAGGCGAATATTGAGCCTTCATTTATGTTGACGGTCTTTGCAACTTTAGGCCAGTGCATGTGGATGATTGACTGTCCATCCTTTGTCCTCTTCAGGAATACTTCAATATTGAACCATGGGTGTTGTATGAAAACCTTCCTCGCCTCCTGACCATGACTACAAAAAAAAGACACATCCGTGACATTTTAGGCCGAACGAAATTTTTTCCTGTCATGCTTATGACACTTCTATGACGATAACTGTGACAAAACACAGTATCATCATAGATGTGGTGGGCTCCTACTTCCATGACAAAAAATCATGAAAGAAAATGGCCTTTTTGTCTTGGGCGGGCCGGAGACGTGGCCGCATGACATTCTTTGGGCCGTCCATGACGGAAAAAATCATGGTAGAAGCGAGGGCGAGGAAAATATCGGGGAGTTCCCGGTTACGGTGGGTGGTCGGGGCCGAGTGATGCACAGAGGTTTGCACGTTTTCTCTCGTATATGTACATGCGTGTGTGCGAGGCGTTGGGCTCTAACTGAACCTGAGCGAGGCGTTCGCTTACTGAATCCGAGCGATTGCACTGGCTACGTTACTGAACCTGAGCGATCGATCCCTGGCTGTTAACTGAACCCGAGCGATTCCTTCACTACTGCTGCTAACTGAAGCCGATTGAACCTACTGCCTCTTGATGAACAATGAGAGTTGTTGGGGGTTGAATGAATAGTTCCCGGTGGGGGTTGGATGAACAGGACCCCGTGGTAGGAGAGGTCGTTGCCGTTGGATGAACATGACCCCGATCGAGCCGGTTGGGGGTGGATGAACAGGACCCCATGGAAGGCTGGTTGAACAGTAGCCGGTGGAGGGCTGGATGAACAGTAGCCAGTGGAGGGCTGGTTGAACAGGACCCCGTGTGGAGGGCTAGCTGAATAGTAGCCGGTGGAGGCTGGATGAACAGGTCCCCGTGGTGAACAGTAGCTGGTGGATCCAGTAGGAAGTTGACAGTGGATGAACAGTAGCAGGTGGAGGCTGGAGGAAGTCGACGGTGGATGAATAGTAACCCATGGAGGCTGAAGCGAGGCAGTAGACGGTGGATGAACAGTAGCCCGTGGAGTCCCGTTTTGTGGTACGCCACACCCCTCCTGATGAACAGGACCACTGTTTCGATCGTAGGCGCTCCAACACAAGTTTGTTTCCTCCATTTTGTGGTATGCCACACCCCCTGATCAAGAGCACCCTGTTTCGACTGTAGGAGCTCGAACACAAGTCCGTTTCCTCCGTTTTGCGGTACGCCAGACCCTTCCCGGTGAATAGCACCCCGTTTCGACCGTTCGCGGTCGAATAGAAGGCCGTTTTCCTCTGTTTTGCGGTACACCAGACCCCGTTCCGTCTAAGCCAGTTGGCTCCCATTGAACATGACCCATTCTGACCTAGTCTGTTGCCTCCCGATGAACAGGACGCATTCCGACCCAGTCACTTGGCTCCCGGTGAACACGACATTGTTTCCTCCATTCCGACCTAGCCAGTTAGCTAAAGATGAACAGGACAACATCGCTGGCGTCCGTTGCCTCTCCATGTACACGATCCCTGGCCATCCGTATGCACAGTACGCATTTCGAGACCCCGCTTGTATGTACGTATGTGGCCATATTTTTTGGCTTGTGGCTGTATGTACGTGTACACGATTTAGACGGGACAACCTGAACTGCTACGTGGGGGGCTCTACTATGACATGTGCTGCTACTTACTCGGCCACGGTTCATCGTTGCAGAGAGACCGATCGACCAGTATGTACGTACATGTTCGCGATAAGACAAACAACGCTATGTACGCTTCGACCGGGTGGGTCCCAGCTGTCAGGGAGGATAAGGACGCACTTCCTTGCATGCGAAGATATAGCTGCTGGGTCCCAGCTGTTAGGTGGGAATCATTTTTTTGCCTGTAATAAGGACGCACTTCCATGCGTGCGAAGATGTAGCTGGTGGGTCCTAAGCTACCAGGGGGAGAAAACGTGATTTTTCAGGGTAAAAAGGATGCAGTTGCATGCATGCGTCCATGGGCGTGGTGCGTTCCCACTGTCAGCCTCTCACGTACAGTCATATTCCGATGACCCTCGTATGTTGACCACATTGACCACACCGTGCCGAGCGCAGCAAGGTCGATGGACGATGGCGAGGCCCAGACTGCAACGACCTAGAGATGGGGAAGACGCGGCAGTGGAGTCGCAGATGGAGAGGAGTGGGGAACTTGACTGGTTCGGGTGTGCGGCAGCACTGCCGCCCACGGGAGACAGGAGCAAGAACAGAGGTTGAAGAAGCAACATGGCCATTGGATTAACATCCAACAGTCCAGCTGCTAGAATCATTTGTTGATTAAGTTGACAAAGCCCTGCATACGCGTCAGCTTAGTAGGCCTAGAAGTCAGCTACCAAATCTGTCGGGTCCCAGCTGTCATCGGGAGGAATAGTTTGTTTTCGCATAACAAGGAGGCACTTCCTTCCATGCAAAGATACAACCGGTGGGTCCCAGCTGTCAAGGGGAGGAAACATTTTTTCAGCTTAATAAGGAGGAACTTTCCTTGCATGCGACCATGGACCTCGTGGGTCCCAGCTGTCAGGCTCTCCATGTATAGTCCTCTTCCGATGACTCTCGTTTGTTGACCACGCCACGCCGAGCGCAGCGAGGAGGTGGACAATGGCGAGGCCCCGGACGTGAACGACCCAGAGATGGGAAGATGCGGCAGTGGAGCCGCAGATTGAGAGGAGTACAAGGGTTATAACTGGTTCTGGTGCTGCGTGGGGCTGCAGTCGGTGGAGAATAACAGGCGGTGTGGAGGGGTGGAGGGATAGCCTGGCCGGCGGTGGGGTAGCGTTTCACAGCGATGCGTGCTAAGCAGAGCCGCTAGCCACCGGAGACCGGAGCAGGCGGTCCCGGCGACGCTGGAAGAAGAAGACGAGAGATTGATGGTGCATGCCGGCCAATGGATATAAATCCAATGGCTATGGATGTCAGAATCATTTGTTGACAAAGTTGACAATGCCTTGCGTAGGCTTTGACCTATAGCCCACATGTCAGCCTGCAAAAATGTGGCATATATTTAACCCATGTTTTCTAGAATTTATAGTCCATTTGCTGGGCTGGGTGAACAAATAATTTCGCGTCAATGCGGCCCATTTAATATTTTCTAAGAAATCCCAGCCCATTTGCACTTTCTTGAAATACACGAATTAGCTGGGCTTGTTCTATATATAATGTTAGGTTAGAAGGAGCAATTAATATCAAAAAATAAACTGGAGCGCCACATTTTTTATATATAAAATTAACAAATTAGCGAGTTATTGCTCAAAAGAAAAATGAGCGCGTTATTATTACATTGGTCTTTAAAATATTCACAAGCTTTTGTACGCAATCACCAGGATTTTCCTTACCTGTGAGTAAAAAACAACCAGGATTTTCCTTGCCAACTTCTGTTAAACATTTACTTCTATAAGTTAATAAGACGTGGGATATCTTTATAATGTATATATAAGTATCTATTAAATATACGATAATAGTAATAATATAAATATATATAGTGTGGTTAGAAGGGAAAACATAAATTGGACACAACATTATTATTCTTGTATATAGATAAACAGAACAGAGATCTGTGTTTTATTAAAAAAATACATTGGGCTACTGATCTTTAAGAAAAAGTAAAACCTATGCTGGGAGGCCAATAGGCCGTTACATACATGATGGACCTCAAAAAATAAATTGAAACCACTTTCTCGGTATGTCGTGGGCTACGCATATTAAAAGACAAAACCTAGGCCTAGATGATACTTGTTCGCCCTCTGAAAAAATGATACCAGCTAGATCCCCGATACCCCTTTCCCGCAACAACAACAAAAAAAGGTCCCCGATACCCCTGAAAAAAAGCTCCCCGATGATAGTCACTGTTGGAAATTTATTTCGTTTATTGAGTAGGTTCACAAACCCGTGGGCCCCAACGTCAGTATACAATTAGGAGGAAGCTTTTTTCCAATGAGGCACTTGCTTGCGTACGGCTTGGACCTGGTGGGTCCCCACTGTCAGCCTCTCGGCGTACAATCCTCTCCGAAATCCTCTCGTTTGTTGAGCATGTTGACAACGACATACGGCGGCGCCACGGCGAGCGCACACGGACGAGAAAGAGCTGGAGCTGGGGAAGACACCTTCATTCTTTCAAACATACCGCACTAGCCCGGTGGCTGCAACCCTCTCACCCAAAAGCTGTACTGCCCGGGTTCGATTCCAACTGGTGCAGTTGAAAAATATCTAACACTTGCCAAAATTTCGTCCCTCGTTTACCCAGTTTTTTGCACACTCAACATTGTCTTGCCATTTTGAAAATAGCATATCTTTTTGACTTTGCATCATATGAAGATTTGCTATACATGAATGTTGATTAGCATGATTTTAACTTGTTGTTAGTTCCATTTTTTTACCATGAATAAAATTTCCAACATTCTGTTATCCATGTCTGAAAAGTGCCTGTTGATTTAAATGCTCTTTCTCTGAAACATACAGTTTCTTATGTAAAAATCACTTGGACAAGCAGCCATCATCGGTGTTGGATTCGATGCCGCGCTTCTTCAATCCCCCGGCAGCGTGAGGGGGAAATAAACTTCTGTCCCATGCTGCCGGTTGGGGAATGGAGCGAATTGGATTAAAGAGGGGGCCGGCGGAGCGACTGAAGAAGCATAGCATACGCGTTTTTTTCAGTGGATGGCTCTCGATGGCATTTTTTTACTTGCCTCCGCACCATACAACTTGTATTTTTAGCCTCCCAGTCCGTGGTGGACCAGCAACCCATTTGCTGGGTGGGCCAACCTACAGAAAGTAGCACTCGATTTATCATCAAGCCCCCAAAACAACACAATACTATGTTTGTTTTGAGGCGCAAAACATTACGGCAAGGGTTGAGCGGGGGAGGGGGGAAGACAGAGCAAAAAGATAAAAAAGAGCTGATGCGCCGTTGCTACCCTAATAAGCAGGTGCAATTCTTCTCGGGAAGAAGGTGCGCCATTGACACCCACACATCACAATCCCACAGTAAACATACTAACAAGTTCACACACAAGTACAACAGAAAAGGTAATCATTCGTATCAAACTCAGGTTCACAGGACACGTTCATATTCATAGCCAACATTCACAATCAACAACTTCATATATACACAAGTCCAGCATGTCTATGCATCCAAATGATTGATAGATCACAAGACAATATTCATAGATAATTCACAAAAAGATTCAGATATACACATGTTCAGTATGTTTATGCATCCAAATGATTGAGATCACAACCAATATCATCCATGGACAAACTTTAATTACCTAGGGTACAGACTGGTAAATGGTGTTCAATCGGTGGTACTTGTTAAAATTAATGCTTGTACGAGTAAACTTTTGAGTACATAAGAGGCAGCACAGACAATCTGAGCTTTTCTTGTAGGTTTATCCTCGAGATAGTGGCCTCGATGCCGAGGGAGGTTTGAGCAACTTGGCGACTACTTTCATCCAACTAGTTTACTGGCTCATCTTGGTCCTGTAGCTCGCCAAAATTCTACATTGCAGACAAGAAAGGAGGCGGTCGATAAAGTGAAACACCCAATTTTTTTGTGCAGTTCAAATGAAATGGAGCATCCCTGGCGTGCAGACTGATTAAGTGCCAGATGAATATACGCGTCAACCAACTTGTCTGGAATCATTAGACTCCATGCCATACAGTTCGCTACCATATGTGTCGATAACCAAAAGGCACAAGTTGGGACCAAAGACTGGACTGCGTTTTTCTAGGCTATGCATCAAGCAATATTTTTGGCATTCACTCTCCTAATACTTGGAGTTTGACAACTGGTTGATGCCAGTTGATACTCGAATGAATATAGGCCCTTCTTCTTGTCAACATGGATGCTTGTCTGAGTGAACTTTGGAGTACATAGGAGCAACATAAGTATATGTCCATCTGATCTTTTTGTGCAGTTCTACTGAAATTGCCCAATGTAATGATTTGCCTGCGAGTTCAGGCTCCAAGTTATTCCTTTATGAAATCGGCAAATAGTAGCACAATACCAAATTACCAATACATATGACAAGCACAATAATCAGGACAAAGAGCGGTATCAACCTGTGTGAGGTAGCATATCAATTACTATTTCCTTTGACGGGAAGCCAAGATAAGCAACTGACAGGAAAGGAAGGAAGCAGTCGAGGCAATGAAGCACCCAAAGTTTTTGTGTAGTTCCACCAAAATCGAGCATCCCTGTTGGCACATATATTGAGATAGTGAGATTACTGTAATAGTAGGACTAGTTGATGAAACATACACTAACAAATAGAAGCACCCTCACTATCTTAATGGGTAAAGTTTGCAACATAGTAATCTTGCTTAAAGAGAGGTATTAGTTTATTTAATCAGTGCCAATTAGCTCAACACTCAAAGCATTGCCATGTATCATAGGTTGCAAAACTTTAACGTGCAAAGATAATGGAGTTTCTCATGACAGTAGCAACACACAAATAGAGATGACAACAACCTAATATGGATGAAGGCCTTAGGCCGCTACCAACCTGAGCAAAAAAGCTTATTCAAGTAGTCCCAGAAGAGATGATAAAGCACTCACTGGAATCACTCAATAGTATATATTTTTGTGCGCTTCAAATGTATGGTTGAAATCACTCTTGTTTACCAGTGGTCAGATTATATCGAAAGATTATCAAGAACTTCCACCAGAGTTAAAGCACTGGCTGGGATACAGTTCATTGTATTCTCTTGTGCAGTTCCACTAAAATGTACGATTGGCACAACATGATCCCTGTTTGCACAAGTAGGAACAAGGTGAAACCTTCATTAGCTTAGTGGAAAGGATAGAAAGACATTAGCATATTACTTTAACAGTAGCATCAAATTCACGATGGACAATACGCAAAACATTGCCTCATTGAACCAATGGAAATAGATTGACATGCAAAACAATAGCATTATTATGTCATGACACTACCAAGATTCCCTCCCTGCTCCACCACATGATTCACCTCCATAGATAGACATACACACATACATGATTCAGCATAGGGTGCTACTAAAGATTTGTTTAATTCCGATAGGAAAATTAGGCAGCAATAAATTAGTGCTACTTAAGTACTCCTAATTAATTAAGTGACCTTGCAGGAGAGACAGCAGAAGTGGAAGGGCTCCCTGGAGGATCATCTCACATGTAAGGGAGACGTTGCTGGAGCCCTTGAATGGCCTCGACTGAGGCCTCGGCTTCAGCAAGATCACCTTGGCACTTTTGATCGTGTAGAGCTGGGCCACACATGCATCCAGAATCCAGTTAGTTAGTATGATGTGTCGTCAAGCCAAGTACTACTCTGCTGCATTTCTCTATCTATCTCTACTCTACTCTTATAAAAAAACAAAGTTGGTGATGATGTTGTGCCTGCCATCCTGCAATATAGGCCATCCGATTTATATTTGATGGATAGGAAGGAAACTATGCAATTTTGCAAAAAGATACCCACACCCCTCTCCACATTTGCAAATAAGGCCTTCCCTCGTTCATCATTTTCTCTCACAAGATAAACTACTCATACAAATGCATCTTGAAGTTATGTGCAATGCACGGGCATCTTGCTAGTCTTCGAAGTAAATTAAGACTAGTAGCAGCACATCAATACAATACCACTAGCAAGATGTTAGGATAACATAGGACAGTACCATCGTGTGAACTTCTTCATTTCCTCCTTCTTCTTCTTCGTCTTCCTCTTCATGCTCTGTTTCTCTTTCTCCTCACCAGTTGGTGAAACCAAGTACATGATTGGCCTTCTATTTCAGAATTGGTTTTGTCTGTGAGGGAGTACAAGTGTACTAGTGAACAATAGCATTATTTTCTCATGGCAGTCACAAAATAGAGATGAACACATGCATTAAATATCATTCTTACCTAAAGGAAGGTTATGGTGCCAATATGGATGATGAAGATTGGAACACAGATCTCCCTTTGTGCAGTTCCACCGAAATGAACCAATGGTTCCATTCTCACATTCCAGTTAAACATCACAAAATTCAATTCTTTTAAGAAGTGTTTTGTGCAGTGCACCAAAAGGTTGCAATAGCAATGAGGTGAAATGGATATCCCTGTTTGCACAAAAAGCTACAGAGAAAACAGTCAGAGTCTCAAACAACTACTGGCAAAAACAATTGGCTAAACTTGTCATGGATTATAACAGTGGCATGGCTTCATTTTACCAGGGGCATTAGATTAAGAACAACTAAATATTTGCTATAAGGGCATGTGACAGTGGGTGCACAACAGTCCAGCACCATGTACCTAAACCGGGGACTAAAGTGGTGATTCAGAGTTTGTTGCCCCGAGAAACAAACATCCAAGAAACATATCTGGCACTGGTACAACAACATCCTATACAAACGGGTTTTAACCCCTTTCCGCGATGGCGTTTGGAACCGTCGCCAAGTGAGTGTGGGCGATAGGGAGGGTCCTTCCCAGACGACCCAGAAACTGTCGGGGATAGGCCCTCCTGGCTCACAGGCTGGGGCAAAATGAGCTCGTGTGCACTACGAGGGGAGGTAAGGAACTGCCATCTAGCTTTGCACTTGATTCTCCTTCTGTTTTCAGTAAACTTGCGACACCTAGACCTGCTATTGATTCTGATATGTCGCATGTTATTGATGATGCCACTTCTACTATGAATGATGCTTTTGATACTACTTCTGTTCTTGATGATACTGTGCCACTAGGTGAATTTCTTGATGAACAACTTGCTAGGGTTAGAGATAATGAAATTACTGAAACTGATGATATTATTGAAGATTATGATTATGATTCTCCCCCTAGATATGAATTGCCTATTGTTCCTGAGGGTTATGTTATGGATGAAGAAACTGCTAGAGACTTGTTTGCTTGCAATGATAGAGAGGATCTTAAGAAATTGTTAGTTAAGCTGAAAGAAAAATCCTTGAATGCTAGAATGGAATATGATCCCGCTTTTGCTACTTCACCTATCTTTGTTACTGATAAGGATTATGAATTCTCTGTCGATCCTGAGTTAATTACTTTGGTTGAATCTGATCCTTTTCATGGTTATGAATCTGAAACTGTTGTGGCACATCTTACTAAATTGAATTATATAGCCACCGTATTTGCTCATGAGGAAAAAAATCGTTATTACTATATCCTTAAATTGTTTCCTTTCTCATTAAAGGGTGACGCTAAGATATGGTTTAATTCTCTTGCTCCTGGTTGTGTGCGTAGTCCCCAGGATATGATATATTACTTCTCTGCAAAATATTTCCCCGCTCATAAGAAACAAGTTGCTTTAAGGGAAATATATAATTTTGTGCAAATTGAAGAAGAGGGTCTCCCACAAGCTTGGGGAGGCTTTTCCGATTACTTAATGCTTTGCCTGATATCCTCTCAAGAAAAATGAAATACTTGATATCTTTTATAATGGACTAACCGATGCTTCCAGAGACCACCTAGATAGTTGTGCTGGCTGTGTTTTCAGGGAAAGAACTGTTGGGCAAGCTAAATTGCTATTGAATAATATATTGAGTAATGAAAATGATTGGACACTTCCTGAACCTACTCCGAAGCCAACTCCGAAGAAGAGGGGCATTCTATTTCTCAGTCCTGAAGATATGCAAGACGTAAAAAGATCTATGAAAGAAAAAGGTATTAAAGCTGAAGATGTTAAAAATCTACCACCTATTGAAGAAATACATGATCTTGATAACCCAACACAGGTAGTAGAGGTAAACTCTCTTCGAAAATTTGTTGAAGGTGATATTCCTCATAATAAGTCTGCTAGACAATGCTTTGATGAGTTTGATAATTTTATTGTTAAACAAGAAAATTTCAATGCTTATGTTAGTAGAAAATTGAAACGTAATGCTTACATGCTTGACCACTTGAGTAATTATATGAATAGTACTATTAACGATCTTAAGCTTATTAGTAAACATGCTTCCATGGCTACAACTCAAGTAGAGCAAGTACTTAAGCCACAAGATGAATTGCTTAATGAGTTGAATAGTAAGAATAATGATAATGCTGTTAGGGTTATGACTAGAGGTGGTAAAATGACCCAGGAACTGCCATCTATGAGGGGAGGTAAGGAACTGCCATCTAGCTTTGCACTTGATTCTCCTTGTGTTTTGAGTAAACTTGCGACACCTAGACCTGCTATTGATTCTGATATGTCGCATGTTATTGATGATGCCACTTCTACTATGAATGATGCTTATGATACTACTTCTGTTCTTGATGATACTGTGCCACTAGGTGAATTTCTTGATGAACAACTTGCTAGGGTTAGAGATAATGAAATTACTGAAACTGATGATATTATTGAAGATTATGATTATGATTCTCACATGGTGATAATCTTCAATATGATTATGATTCTCGTGTGCAGGCGGGGCATCGAAACCCAATTGTTTCCATTCGTATGTACATCCCACACAGTGAATCCCAGAAAATCATTTCAATTAGTATGTATATCACACACAGTTCTTTGTGTGGAAACATTTGTGCAAGGTGGCCTAACGCAAACAGTTCTCTGCTGGAAGCCGTGTGTGATTGTTACTTGATCAAACACGCCTACTTTCTAGAAACCGTGTGGGTTGTTTGAGTTCATCGCCCACGGTGCTGTCTGAGTAACCGTCTGCAATAGAAAACCCCAATAAGCAGGGTAATTAGCCTATTATTGATAATCCATGTACTTATCAAATTGATATTTCTTATAAAACACACCGGATATTTCATATCCATATAATAGCAACCAGGATTTCATAATCGAATTACATCAGATAGCTTCAGCACTTAGTTACGCCATTACACAACAGCACCAAGTTTCACATGCAACATCAAAAACCTTTGGAAAGTAGCATCATACACGGTAAATAGACAGATGAATCTCATCTGGGAAATTGCTGAAGCAGAAGGCAAATATTGAGCCTTTAGTGATGTTGAATGTCCTTGCAACTTTAGGCCAGTGGCTATGGATAATTGCCCGCCCAACCTTCGTCCTCTTCGAGACTTCAATATTGTACCGTGGGTGTTGAATGAATACCTTCCTTGCCTCTTGAACATGCAGGTGGTTTGAGAGGTAATCATCGGTGAACTGCTTTGGAAAGTACTGAAAACAAAGATATGCATAAATCGCTATTATAAATTTTGAAATGGCGCAAGGGGTAAAAACAAGGTAAAAGAGTTAGTACCATCCTATAGTTGACTGATGTCTTCTTCATTGTGCAAACAATGATCTTGCTGTTATTTTTCGCAAGTTTCTTCATCCTAACAATCTTTCTGAGTTTCTTGACTTGACTGATATTCATGGACATCTCATTTCCCCATATGCAAAATGGGTCGAACAGTGGGTCTAAGCCTCTGACAGCAGGACCTACATGTGCAAGACCAAATTGTAAGAAACCTAAATATTAGAATGATTCTTGCAACTGCACAATAATGTGCTATTAGCCAAAGGACCATGCTTGAACAAACCTCGATGGTAAACCACAGTGTCTCCCATTGTTTCCCTGCAACACACATAGGGAAGATCTTGATCAGGTTAACTGAGAGTTGCCATACTATCAGTAGAATATCTATTGAGTATAGCCAAATTCGATTTATTTCACATGCATAACAATACAAAATTGTACCCACATCAAATGAAAATCAAATTGCAGAACTAAACCAAACAGTTAAATGGATAGCAGACCAAATGAACCAAAATAGTTAACTGAGCACGACATTGCAGAATAGAAACATGTACTAGAAGATAAGGCAGTTATCAAAACAAAAAATGCTTGAGAACAGTACTACGAAATGTAGCAATTGTTGGACCAAAGTGTTAACTGAACATTACATTTTAGAGGACCAAACTATTAACTGAACATCAGATTGTATATTAACATTAAAGAGGACAAATCACTAGAAGGCACTGGTAGTGGCCTCGAGAAAACAGCACGAACTGTATTTTAAAGTAGACAACTGCGTGGCGGTGTCGACGGTGGCCTCGAAGACGAGGTGCTCCTCCAAGATCTGGTGGTCGACACGCATGGCAGCCATAGTGACCTCGTGCGCGCATGCGGCCGCATGCTATTGAGCTCCATGTTATACTGCGTGCAGAATGGCTGTGGGCGGCGCTTAATTGGATGAGGGGGACAGTGATTTCGGCGGAAGGTGTAGCGCCGTCGGTCGGGGCATGTGGGACGGGAAAGGAGGAGGATGGTGTGGGTGTGGATTACCTGACCATATTGACGAGGCCGTGCAGCAAGAAGAATGTCGGCGGCGAGGAGGCCACGTAGCAAGAAGAAGGGTCATTGGCGAGGAGGAGGTGCTGCAAGAAGAAGGGTCGCCGGCGAGGAGGCGGCACTTCAAGAAGAAGGGTAGCCGGCGAGGAGGTGGCGCGGCAAGAAGAAGGGTCACCAGCGAGGAGGCTGAGCTGCCAGTAAGTAGCAGTGAATGTTTGAACTTGGAAAGCATGGAGGAACAGTGGAAATGTGGCTTTTGGTGGGAGGGAGGGGGCGGGGAGATAGATATTTCCGTGGTGGCAAAAAAATTTCACTCGGTGCCGCGAGAAACTGGCGCACAAGTGTGGTTCAAGCGGGGGCGGTGGACTGTAGACGATGAAGCTTCCTGCGTAAGCCAGACAGGACGGTGCGCCAAGATATTTTATATCGCATCCCACACGATTCTTTCTAGTAAACTGTTTGTGGTATACCTGATTTTTTTCATTATGTTTTGAAAGACAAAATGGTGTTACGGAGGGAAAGGATGGTGTTTGTATTGCTAGAACATTTACATACAGTGAACATGCAAATAGTACATGAGTGTCGTGTTTAAATTTGGAATTATTCCGGGTTCGTTTGGCATTTTTATGCATTAATTGAGTTTCTCGGCATTTAATGTGCATAAATCATATTTGAACTACAAGCACATGCTCCAGTGCACCAAAGTTTGTTGAAAAATCACAGGTGTGTCTTTGGGTGAATTTATAGGTCCCATGCAAGAAATGGGAATGAAATTCAAACATCTGGGCTGCATGGCGGAAAGATTGAGAAACTTGGTTTTTTAATTCCTGTAAATCCAAAACACGCCTGAAAATCATGAAACTTGGGATGGTGTCATGACATGGCACCAACATGCTGTGGTAAATTTTTTGGCCGAATTGGGACAAACTTTGGTGTAAGCTTCTTGTAAACCGGAGCTTCTCTCAAGAAGGCTTGTGGTTCCGAGAGGGAACGTGTCACCTCCATGTGCGAAACGACATACGTACACTACCTTCTCCCGCCTTAATTTTTTACACACACAGATTAGACCAAATAGAAGTATCGTGCAAAATTTTGGATTTATTCCGGGTTCGGTTGGCCTTTTTATACATTAATTGAGTTTTTGGGCATTTAATGTGCATAATTCAAAATTGAACTACAAGCACATGCTCCAGTGCAGCAAAGTTGGTTGAAAAATCACATGTGTGTCCTTGGGTGAATTTATAGGTCCCATGCAAGAAATGGGAATGAAATTCAAACATCTGGGCGTCGTGGCTCGGTCAGAAAGATTGAGAAACTTGGTTTTTTAATTCCTGAAATCCAAAACACGCCTGAAAATCATGAAACTTGGCATGGTGTCATGACATGGCACCAACATGCTGTGGTAATTTTTTGGCCGAATTGGGACAAGCTTTGTGTAAGCTTCTTGCAAACCGGAGCTTCCCTCAAGAAGGCTCGTGGTTCCGTGAGGGAACGTGCCACCTCCGTGTGCGAAACGATACACTGCCTTCTCCCGCCTTAATTTTTTTACACAGGCAGATTAGACCAAATAGAAGTATCGTGCTAAATTTTGGAATTATTCCGGGTTTGTTTGGCCTTTTTTATACGTTAATTGAATTTCTGGGCATTTAATGTGCATAATTCAAATTTGAACTACAAGCACATGCTCCAGTGCACCAAAGTTGGTTGAAACATCACACGTGTGTCCTTGGGTGAAATTCTAGGTCCCATGCAAGAAATGGGAATGAAATTCAAACATCTGGGCGTCATGGCTCGGCCGGAAAGATTGAGAAAGTTGGTTTTTTTAATTCATGTAAATCCAAAACACGCCTGAAAATCATGAAACCTGGCATGGTGTCATGACATGGCACCAACATGATGCACTAATTTTTTTGGCCGAATTGGGACAAGCTTTGGTGTAAGCTTCTTGCAAACCGGAGCTTCCCTCAAGAAGGCTCGTGGTTCCGAGAGGGAACGTGTCACCTCCGTGTGCGAAATGACTTACGCACACTGCCTTCTCCCACCTTAATTTTTTTTACACAGGCAGCAGATTAGACCAAATAGAAGTATCGTGCTAAAATTTGGAATTATTCCGGGTTGGTTTGGCCTTTTTATACATTAATTGAATTTCTGGGCATTTAATGTGCATAATTCAAATTTGAACTACAAGCACATGCTCCAATGCACCAAAGTTGGTTGAAAAATCACATCTGTGTCCTTGGGTGAATTTCTAGGTCCAATGCAAGAAATGGGAATGAAATTCAAACATCTGGGCGTCGTGGCTCGGCCGAAAAGATTGAGAAACTTGTTTTTTTAATTCATGTAAATCCAAAACACGCCTGAAAATCATGAAACTTGGCATGGTGTCATGACATGGCACCAACATGCTGCGGTAATTTTTTTTGGCCGAATTGAGACAAGCTTTTGTGTAAGATTCTTGCAAACCGGAGCCTCTCTCAAGAAGGCTCGTGGTTCCGAGAGGGAACGTGTCACCTCCGTGTGCGAAACGACATACGTATACTGCCTTGCCCCGCCTTAATTTTTTTACACAGGCAAATTAGACCAAATAGAAGTATCGTCCTAAATTGGATATCCAACTTCCATAACTGCTCCTGTAAGTTGGATTAGTGCCTTCTCGATGCATTCATTGTTGATCTGCAGATGCTCAATCTTGCGTGCTTCTGTCTTCTTCAAGTGTAAAGAATTAGATGTTGCTTCCTTGCATCTAGTATCATGTCTAGCCTCTATTCTATCAACAAGTGCACTAGTCTCATCTCTAGCCTCTATGCTAGCTAAAAGTGCCAGAACATCTACTAAATTGCGCTCTATCAATATATTGATGTACTCTTCTTCCCAATACCAAAACCTGCATCCACTCTACATAATAAAATTTTAAGTTAGCACAACTAGTCTAATCCGAGAGCACAATCGAAGCTATAGTAGCACATACCCCATCGGTTGAGCACTTGATGAACACCCATCCGGGATGTTCCGGCGTTGTAGACACGCGGCGCAAGACCTTCTTTGGGCAGTCGTCACACATAATGAGTGGCAACGGTGCACCGACGAGCTTTTGGGCCAGCACCGAGCCCGGCCGACCGCCATTCATGTATCTGCCAGCGGACCACTGACGGTGTAGATCCGAGCGGCTAGAGGAGGAGTGAGTACCTGAATGCAGCCTTGCAGCCTTCCCGGGGCCTTCCGGCCCGGTGCCCGGCCAGTCCATGGCGCGGTGCAGCCTCCCACAGCCGGTCGAGCTCAAGCCTGACCAGATCCGCTCCAAATCCGTCCGTCGGGTGCACAAAACACGTAGCCATGGTTGGATAGCTCGAGGGCGTCGAGGGAAAGGGGAATGGCCGAGCGCGCGTCCGAGCTGCACGCGCTGGAGTTGGCCTAGCAGCGTGGCGGACAAGCCATGTGGGCGTGCGAAGTGGCTTCGCTCGTGTGGGGGACGGAAGCCATCCCGTGCGGGCGCTAAGTCTGACAGGACGGCCTTGTCGTCACTGTGTGACCTATGTGACAACCCTCCGCTCCCCACTAGCCTCTTCGTTGACATGTGATCCCGTTCCAACATGTCAGTGAGACAACGGAGTGTCCTTTTGTAAAATTACCGAACGAACGTCTATGTAGGCCGGGGAACCTCTTCGTGTACCGTGGCAACCGTCCACCACCTCTTCGCCTTTCCCTCTCGATTTGGAACTACTGTCGCACGCTCTTCCTCCCTCCTCCATTTGCCTTCACCCTTCCTTCTGCCATTGTTCGATCGTCTTCTCCATGGAGGGAACAGGCCGGAAACGACCCCGTTATTCTTGCCCCGATCTGAAAGATGACGTGGTGGAGGAACTCATTGATCGGTGCGATGCCATCACCTCGGCTAGCATGGCAGGTTCGTTCAAGAACATTCTTGACTCAACTAATAACATCATTACAAAGAACCCAAGGGTTCGGGAGCGGTTTCATCTCCCCTATCTTCTTCGCCATGACCCTGCTCGGTGGCGCGCGGACGACGGAAGCCTCGCCTTGTGCAAGTTGATGCCGCTTGATAATGATATGTGTGATGTTAAGATGCCATCGCTTAAATATAAGGCCTAGGCAGGCGCAAATGGAGATTGGGTTGTTTATATTGGGCACAACTGCGAGTAGGAACTTGTGAATGTGTACACTCCTCACCGGGTTCCACTTCCAAAAATCTCAGACTGCCCAGAGGTTGAGCACACCGGTATTCTACGTAGGTTCAAATACGATCATGGTGACTGTCGTCTATGGAAGATAGCAATTTTTCGAGTTCCCAACAGCTCTTGGGATTACACGAACTATGAAGTTGTTGCTATCTTCGACAAGCTTGTTGCTGTCCTTAGTTCCACGCCTCGATGGATATTGCTCAAAAATCAATTTCTGTACATGGATGAGTACTGTGAAGCAATTCAATACGAGGGTCTTGTGTTTGCTACCACCACTCGTGGCACTGTTTTCGCATGGAATCCTGATGCTTTCGGTACGTTTGTCTTCCATCGTAAATATAATTGTTTCATCCACATGCATGTGGGTTAGCAAGTTTCCCTTTACTAATTAACCTTCTTGTGTTTCCAAGGTCATGTGAACATTCCACCACCTATACTTGAAAAATTTAATAACCAAGGGGGAGATGACGATGATGATGATCACGAGGATGAGGACCATATACTCAGTGGCGCCTAGCAACTTATTCCGATGGATCACCTCTTCTTGTCTGTATACAGGGCACTGCTGATGTTACTAAGGAAGCAGGTGTTGTCTCCCATGGTCGCACTCTCCGGACCTATTCCAACATCCGTTGGAGGGTATTCGGGATGGATACTACTGTGCTAGCGCCAACACCTTCTCCCTGGTTTAGTATTGATACTCTTGGAGGAAACTAGCTCTTCCTTGGAAAAAACTATCCGATGATGGTGAAAGGCGATCCAGCTGTTGTTGACACAATGTTACTACCATTTATGAGAAGCAACTGTATCTATACCTTGGGCATTGCTATGGTTCCCTACCGTGGCTATCACAATATGCGTCCTAATATAGGCCGCTTCAGCCCGGATGATCAGTCCTGCATTGGTCTCGAGATTGACAATAGTTGGCCCTTCCCAGAGGCTTACCTATGGTTCAAAGTGAGCGTTTCCAACGCGGAGGATTTGTTGAGCTGAAGTTCATTTCATTGCTTGTTATGTGTTTTGTGATGAAAACTTTAGTATTTACTAGAATGTTTTGTTGGAACTAATCTATAATCCAACATGTATCCTCGTTGTTGTTGTGTGTTGATGACTTGTTATATGTAATGAATGGTACATTTGCATATGCATGTCATAAACTGAATTTATGAATGGTTTTCGACTCACTTCTTGGAGTGTTAGTGCCGTAATAGTATAGCCAGCATCCAGTTATATGAAGTTGCCACATCATATAGAGCCAACCAATATTGGAGTATGCTAGCACAATATTTAGTTCTAGTTAGATCAACTAGATCTACGTGTTGCACGGAGGCCGAGAAATATGGTGATAGCGTGACTGCGTGAGGTGGGCTTGTACGTAGTATGATGTAGGCATAGGGCTTGCCGTGTTTCCTACTCCTCCGGTCTTAATGTGGAGAAGATTTGGTCGAGTTCTTCCTCCTTTTGCCAACACGTGGGACATCCAGCATCCAGGTCGTGTGATGCAAGAAAATGGAGTGCTAGTTGAAGCCACGTGATGTGCATCTTGGGTTAAACTGTAAATAGAATCTTACTACTCTTGAGTAACTCCAAAAGCGGCCACCGAAGATCTTTATTGGATTTGCTTTTTATCACCAGCACATCAAGGTGAAAGATGTGCAGGTTCAGTGGGTCCTCTTGTGTTTGCACTGACATGTGGGACCGCATGTGAGCAAATAGACGATGGGCTCCGTGCGTCTGCTGGCTGGCTTAGAAGAGAGATAGAGGAGGGCTGAGCACGAACTCCAGGAAATTTGTTCTACGTAACCAGCACCTCGATATAGGCTCGATTTTGTGGGGTGGCATGGGCCATAACTAGCATTCACATCTAGCAGTATGACACACGCCACCTACACGAGTCCCATCTGACACCAATTTTCTTGGAGTCCGTGCTACAACCATCTCTTCTCCCTCCTGTTTTCTCAGCCATCACACGGTGGGTGGGGTGGGGGTTTGCCGATAGTCGGTTTGCTCAACTGTGGTCCCACTTGTAAGTGAAAATGCGACACAGCACGCATTCCCCCTTGAGCGGCGTGCCGGACCAACCGTGTGGGGGTGCGACGCGAACACGCAGACTTTTCCTTTTGAACTTGTAACTTGTAAAATTTGGTTCTGATCCATGGCGCGACCGATAGATAGAAATAACGATTTTTCCTAGAGTATTGAGAAGTTTGGTTCTGGCGCGGTTCATGCATGGAGTACGTACGAAAATTATGAAGTTGATGTGAAAGGTAAGATAATTACTAGTAGTACCATATACTACTACACGGATTTGACGGAAAGATAAAGATACGGATCCATCAACGACATCCTCACGCCCTAGTGCGTCGGGTCACCAACCGATGTCTGAGGAGCAGCGGCGTTGGCGGCGAGCTCAATGTGCTTTTGAATAATGCCGTCCAAGGTTGCCCTGTGGTCCAAGAAGGCCAGCAACCTATCGTCCTCCTCTTGCACGTAGTAGTCCTTGTGGACAATTTGCGCGTAGACGTGGGTGATTATGTCGAGGATGTTTTGCTATGCCAGGCGCTGCGCGACGAGCGCGACCTCGAGGTGGACATTCTCCGGCGCGACAGCGGGCAGTCGCAGGGCCACTAGTGCGTTGAAGAGGTTGTCACCATAGAGGCCGTTGAGGGTGGCAGGCATCGCAGAGCCTGGGCGCGTGGGCTGGAGGCATACGTCAAGGTCATCCGCGAGCTTCTTGACGACAGTGAACTTGTCGAGGAAGCCAACGAGGACCTCGTTGAACAAGGAGATGAAGTGGTCGTCCAAGCGGCCTCTCGCCCTGGCGGCCTCAAGCACGACCTGGAGACGTTCCTTGGTGCCGGGCCGCAGGCCGGCGTCGTGGATCATATGGCATAGCCGGCTGATGCTCGCGCTCATCGCCTCCATGGGTCTAGCTTCTAGTCAACTGATCTTGCGATTGGAGTGATCACTCTTGCCCTTGGTTAGGGTGCGTAGGTGCGTAGGATTTCATAGATTGGACTGGCGGGGAGCCTTTATATGAGAAGTGCAGACTGCGTTGCATTCACGTGTGTGTCGGCCATCTACTCCTCGGCCCCCTACTGCACCTGCCTTTGGCTGTATGACAGGTGGTCCAGCCACCAGTTGGGCCCACCTGTCATACACCAACGGGAGGTGCAGTATGTCAATGAAGCTGCGTCCCTGCGAGATTGAGCTCCGGTGCCATAACTGCACCTGCCTTTGGCTGTATGACAGGTGGGCCGGCCACTTGTTGGACCCACCTGTCATACACCAAAGGCAGGTGCAGTAAGTCAATAAAGTTGCGTCCCCTCTGTGCTGGTGCAGTATAGTCATCTCACCGGACCTCTAGTTGGGGCCAAACGAGAGAACTTTGATGTTTACTGGTTTATTGGTCCCCTTTGCATTTTGCGCCAAGTTTTGACCTTTGATTTAACTAATAAAATGTTAATGTATGTAACCAAAAATGTTGTGTAAGTCACCTTACGAAAACCAAATAATCCCACAACACTTAGGCACGGTACATTAACTCCCTCCTCGTTTCTTATTTCGTGACATATCAACCAATGAGAGATGTGGGCCGTGCATGCTTTCAATGAATTGAGACTACCAAACATGACATGCAGTGGTTAGTTCATTGCATGTAATGCTATTAATTAGCAAAAAGACATTAAGTTCTCTCGCTTTCCCCTTCGTCTTGGTCATGGTGCACAACCTAAGAGCATGGTTAATAGTATAGCGAGCTGCTGGCTATATGATGTTGCCATGTCATATAGAGCCATCACTTGTAGCCACTCATATAATAAGGTTAGCTATAAGGTTGGCTATAAGAGTACTACTTTTTCTCATCTTCTCTCTCTCTCTCTTCATATTTATTGTATCAGCCTAGGAATCCGCATATAGCTAGGCTGTTGCATGAGAGCCCACTTCTCTTTTTCACTTTCTCTAAGATGACTTATACACCTAGACGGAGGGAGTAGTCTCAAGTCATTGGATGCATACGCACCCCACGTCTCGTATTGGGTGATTTCTTTTTTCATGGCAAAAAACAGGGAACGAGGTGGGTAGTTAATGCACCGCGCCTAAAAGTTTTGGAATTACTATTTAGTTTTCGTAACATGACTAATGCACCAGTACGGAGGGAGTACAATAGTAGTCTTTGATTGGAATTTTTTGTTGGTAGCTTACAAAGTTGAGCGCTCGGTGAGTACAATAGTAGTCTGATTGATGAGACTTCATATTTGAGCCATCTACCGGAAGGAATAAAACAATACACCATGTATTTATTTACAGAGGGAGTAGTACATTTTTTGTGACATGCATTACTAGATATTGCTAGTCAAATATTAAATCCAGATGGACGTGGTAGTACTACTAAATCCAGATGGTGGTGCTAGTACTAGTAGTAGAACTACCAATGTAGTAGTACTGTACTACCCGTTGGTCAAATTATTACGTGCGCTCCTCACAGTGAAGTGACAAGACCCTGCGCCAGAGAGATGGACACTTGAGTGTAGGCGGCCGTGTTCAGCATACCATTGTCAGCCTCACCGTCTGTAGTCACTATCATCATGTTCTATGTAGAGCTAGCCTTGCTAAAAACAGCCGTGTTCGACATAATTTCCCGTCGTACGATGCCCGTGTATTGCAACGGAACACCAAGATTGGGGGGACGGTGCCAGCAGGGCCATCGCGCCGGTATTTTTCCATGCGCCTTTCTAGATGTGGTGGGAGGAGATAAGGCTGATTGTTGAAGAGACAAGGAGTTGTTTGGTAAATAGAGAACAAGTGCGGGCATCTTTTTGGCAAAACTGCAGAGAAGTTTGGTTTTGTATGGCTCAGATCTAGGATCTGATGACTATTGTGAAAGATGGCAGGCCACAACATCATCACCAACTGCTAGGACCTCTTTGATTCAACAGGATTTTGAAAACGCCGGAATAGGACACGGCAATATTGACAAGTTTCAAACTGATATTACAAATGTTAGGAGTAATGCTACACCTACGAAGAGGGAATTACTAGGAACTTTACGTAAGAACTTTCGTTACTTTAGGTGGATGCAGCATTATCGTACAAACTAAAATCCACCCCGCCCTGACAAGTCACTAATGGGAAAATAAATTTTCGAGTCTCTGTCCACTTGATGTTTCAAAAACAAATTCAGCTTCTGCGAAGACTTTGTCATTTAGGCTTAGACGCTTGCGGTGATTAGCACGTCATTCATTGTTGCACCAGAGAACGCCAAACCTCATTACCTTGAGCACACTTGCCTCCAGAAAAAAGAACATGGCCAATTTAATCTCAGATGTGCTGCCTCGGTAGTCAATCAAATCAATTTCTGTAAGATGGAGATCAAGGCATTCGATGAGATTGTTATAGTGCAACACATTTTTCACTTTTGGGTCTTTTTTGATCTGCAAAAGAAGAGAACATATTAGAGCAGCTGGCTGTATAAGATTGCCGTGTCATCAAGAGGTACCAATATCATTCGCTCATATGATAGGGTTGGCTGGCTAGTGATATTTTTTCACTCTCTCTCTCTCTCTTTCTCTTTCCTCTCATTTACCAAGGAGCACGTGAAGAGCTTGGGCATTTGTTTCCTTCCACTATGTGGCCGATGCCATATTTCTCAAAAGTATGCCATGTAATACGCATCAATGTCAAATCAAAAGATTTTGGCACCGCTCTCGCGATGTGAGAGAGTTGGCACCACCGTGCACACAAACCCACATGTATAAACAAATCAATCAAACCTACTACACCAGCCTCTCACTCTCACAAACAAGTGTTTTTTATTGCCTTAGTCCTCTCCCTCTCCCACGCAAGTGTTTTTTCATTGCGTGAGTTAATTTGGCACCGGAGCAAAGTAGGTGATCCATATTGGGGCACTAGGTGAGCAATGGAGGGGCATCGTTGCCAAATACATCACAAGTGAATTTGGCACGTGTTTTGGCCTACATAGTGGAGGGCCGTTATAGCCCACTTTTGTACTACCTCGTATTTAGTGTAAATTTTGACCATAGATTTACCTAAGAAAATGCGAATGTATGTCACCAAAAATTATACCATTTGAAATTATGTTCAAATACGAATCCTACGATATAATTTTTAGTGACATGCATTAACATTTTGTCAGTTAAATCTATGGTCAAATTTTGATACTACAAAATAGGAAGAGTAAACCAGGACGGAGGTAGTACTAGCTCCTAGGGTAACCATAGAGTTACTAGTCTAAGTTACTTTCCACTATGACTAGCCTAAGCTACTATAGTAGTACAACAAAAAAACGATGCAGGTGATCACGTGAGAAAAAAATACTAAAAACATTTCTTTCGGTGCAGTGCGTAGATGCAGTTTTGAACACAACACTTGTCATCGTAATTTGGAAAATTATGAAAAAATTGAGCTACATTGTGATTACCGTTTACTAATAGGAAAGAAGTTTCACCTCGATGAGTAGCTTCTCCATGCATGGAAAGCATGTAAGGAATCCAACAACTTGATCCAGATTGGGGCCGATAGATTTTATTGCCAAGATCTTCACTGTGTGCATAGACTGGGTCAAGCTTGTGGGAATCATTTTCTGGAAGACAGTCATAAATACATCAAGAAGAAATTAAAAAAATGTGAATTTCAAGAAGACGAGTGATGTACCTAAACGATTAAGGATCTAATAAAGAGTTCGGAGAATTTGGCAGACGAGTACACCAACGCTGTCAATTTCGGCGCGTCAATGACCCTGATTTTTATTGGACCTTCTAGATCAGATACAAGCAATCTCCCAAGGAAAGGCGCATTCTCAATGACCATAACGTGGATCAGCTGGAGTGATCTCTTCCCAATTGATGTCTTGTTGCGGGGCCAGCAAGACACATAAATCCATCGGAGATTCGTCGAGGCGATGTGGAGGCTAATGAACCCGTGGATCTGCTCAAGACGAAGGTACTTGAGTGCAGTACAGCTGCGGAGCAGGTGCTCCATAGCCTTCTTTGAGATGCCAACATCGAAGAGGTCGAGCTTCTTGAGCTGAGGGAGAAGAAGGGCGGGTGCAACATTAATCTGGGGAAGATAGCAGGAGTTGAAGCTAGCGCGGCGCAGCGTTGGCGTGAGGTGGAGCGCGGACGGCGGCAGATAGCCACATCGTCCAGCTTCAAAGCTGAGCTCCTCGAGCTGATCTAGGGCAGGGGATAAGAACCACTCGTCAAACTTGGCTTGGACCTTGTAGTTGGTACTGAACATGCGGATGTCAAGGCGTCTGGCTGGCCCAGGGTGCGATGAAAGGATCTTGGAGACTGCGGCCATGCGTTTGCAATCCCCGTCACAGAGGCAGCTGTCGACAGTGGGTTGAGGGGGACGCGGCGCCAGAGGGGGCGCCACCGCTGGGAGTGCAGGGAGGTCCACACGGCAGATTTGGTGGGGGGGGAGGCCGATGATGACGAGCAGCATGTCGTCGGGGAGGCTGATAACCCACAAGTATAGGGGATCGCAACAGTTTTCGAGGGTAGAGTATTCAACCCAAATTTATAGATTAGACACAACGGGAGCCAAAGAATATTTGAAGGTATTAGCAGCTGAGTTTTCAATTCAACCACACCTGGAGATTAATTATCTGCAGCAAAGTGATCAGTAGCAAAGTAGTATCATAGTTTTGATAATAGTGACAGCAAAAACAGTAACGGTAATAGTGATAGCAGTATTTTGTAGCAAGTGTAACAGTGATGATAGCAGTAGTAACTTAGCAAGAACAATATAAGATAAATTCGTAGGCATTGGATCGGTGACTTGTTGGATGATATTCATCATGAGACAGTTATAACCTAGGGCGATACGGCACTAGCTCCAGTTCGTCAATATAATGTAGGCATGTATTCCGTAAATAGTCATACGTGCTTTATGGAAAGAACTTGCATGACATCTTTTGTCCTACCCTCCCGTGGCAGCGGGGTCCATATTGGAAACTAAGGGATATTAAGGCCTCCTTTTAATAGAGAACCGGAACAAAGCATTAACACATAGTGAATACATGAACTCCTCAAACTACGGTCATCACCGGAAGAAGTCCCGGTTATTGTCACTCCGGGGTTGCCGGATCATAACACGTAGTAGGTGACTATAACTTGCAAGATCGGATCTAGAACATGGATATAATGATGATAACATAAACGGTTCAGATCTGAGTTCATGGCACCTGGGCCCAAAGTGACAAGCATTAAGCATGGCAAAGTCATAGCAACATCAATCTTAGAACATAGTGGATACTAGGGATCAAGCCCTAACAAAACTAACTCGATTACATGATGAATCTCATCCAACTCCTCACCGACCAGCGAGCCTACGAAGGAATTACTCACTCCCGGTGGGGAGCATCATGGAATTGGCGATGGAAAGGGTTGGTGATGACGAAGAACGAAGATCCCCTCTCCGGAGCCCCAAACGGACTCCAGATCTGGCCCTCCCGAGGAAGAACAGGGCTGGCGGCGGCTCCGTCTCGTGGATCACGATAATTCTTTCTCCTGATTTTTTTCTAGAAAATATGTGATTTTATAGTATCAGGGGATCAGGTCTGTGGGGCCACCAAGGTGGGTACAACCCACCTGGGCGCGCCAGGAGAGGGGGCGCGCCCTGGTGGGTTGTGCCCACCCATGCGCCCCTCTCCGGTGGGTCTTGTCTCCAGAAATTCTTATTTATTCCATAAAAATTCCTCGCAAAGTTTCGTTTCATTCCGAGAACTTCTATTTCTGCACAAAAACAACACCATGGTAGTTCTGCTGAAAAAAGCGTCAGTCCGGGGTTAGTTTCATTCAAATCATGCAAATTAGAGTCCAAAACAAGAGGAAAAGCGTTAGGAAAAGTAGATACGTTGGAGACGTATCAACTCCCACAAGCTTAAACCTTTGCTTGTCCTCAAGCAATTCAGTTGATAAACTGAAAGTGAGAAAGAAAAACTTTTACGAACTCTTTTGCTCTTGTTTGCATAAATAGGCTTAAACAGCACCCAGGTTTTCAGCCAGCATTATAACTAACCATGCGACAATAACTCTTAAAGATTATAATGACTCATATCAATGACATAATCAGCTAGCGAGCAATAATAAGATATCTCAAATGACAACACGTTGTCAAAACAACCATGATATAATATGACAATAGTGGTATCTCGCTAGCCCTTTCTGAGACCGCAAAACATAAATGCAGAGCACCTCCAAAGATCAAGCAGTGACTAAGCATTGTAATTCATGGTAGAAAAGATCCAGTCATGATGCACCCAACATTAGCTACACACAATGCATAAGTCATGACAGCTGTGCTCTCAAGTTCTAGCGCTTGTTTTAGAAGGTGATGACACAACATAAAAGTAAATAGATAGTCCCTTCGCAGAGGGAAGCAGTGATTTGCAGAGGTGCCAGAGCTCAAGTTTTTAAAACAGAGGTAAATGATATTTTGAGACATGCACCCTTCTCATTTACTTCACGACCATCAGTTATCAATATCTTCCATGCTAAGCACACTAGTGGCGGTTCCCAAGCGATAAAATTAAAGGTTTTGACTCCATTGGGAGTTTTTCTTTGATTATTTGAGAGATTAACTCCTTTTCTGTTTGCAGTTTGGGACTGGGAATCCCTATTACCACCCTTTTTGGCGAGTGAATAAACACTCGACCTGAGAATAACCCGCTTAGCATGGAAGATACCTACCACCTCCTGTCGTTCCATGAATGATCCAGGCACACAAAAAGGATATTTTTTAGAAGTTTTTAGAGGTGGTACATGCAAATTTACTTAGGACGGCAGGGTAATACCACATATAGGTAGGTATGGTGGACTCATCTGGAATAACTTCGGGTTCAAGGTTTTTGATGTACAAGCAGAATTCCCACTTAGTACAAGCGAAGGCTAGCAATTAGATTGAGAAGTGGCCAGCTAGAGAGCAACAACGGTCATAACCATGCATTATGCATAAGTAACATTGGACACTAGCATGAGTAGGATATGAACACCATGAACATAAATATCATAGAGGCTATGTTGGTTTTGATTCAACTACATGCATGAACATGTACCAAGTCAAGCCACTTGAACATTCGGAGGAGGATACCATATCATCATACTACATCACAATCATTTTAACACAATGTTGATATCCAAGATAAATCATTATCCACTCCCAGCTACTTACGCATGGCATGAGAAACTATAATCTCTAATTGTCATTGCAAACATGTTTAATCATAATGGGCTGAATAATGGATACTAGGTTAAACATATTTACACAAACAGAACAAGTCGAGTTCATACCAGTTTCTCTCTGCCACGGCCAGTTCATCGAATGTCGTCATTATTGCCTTTCACTTGCACGACCGAACGATATGAAAAAATAATAGTGCAAGAGTGTCGTGGACTAAGCTGGAATCTGCAAACATTTTATTCAACAGGAGAAGACAAGGTAAAATGTGCTCTTTATTAGTTCAACAGTTATTCATATGAGAGCCACTCAACATTTTCATCGTGGTCTTCTCCTCGGAGCAACTCGAGTAAAAAGAAAAGAAATTCAGAGAAACACACTGAAATATTATTGGAGTTTTTGCTTTTATTGAACATACAAATAAAGGGAAAAACAAAGCGAGAAAAACTATTTACACGGGAAAGCTCCTAACAAGCAAAAGAAGAACAAGGAAATCTTTTTGGGTTTTGTTTTTAACACTACTACTAAGCATGCATAGAAAGTAAATTA